>NW_010251066.1:19402-37228 GCF_000690775.1 Eurypyga helias
TTTGCTTGCAATCCATGACTGTGAGGTCTTTAGCAGATCTGGACCTGCGACAGGCAGACGCAGTACCGTGACATCACACATCTTCCAGCAACAGCTGGATAGGTACTGCCAGCCTGCCTACACAGGTTCTTCTCCCATGCAGGTACAACTGGAATCCTTCTGGCAGTTCCTCCTATGCCACCGTGAAGAAGACGACAGCTCCGTTTTTCTTGGTCCCTGATACCCTGCTAAGAAGCTACTCAAACTGAAATGAGTCAAGTTTACCATCAATGAAAGAAGCACCTGTACGGAGCATGAACGCGTGGTACATAAGGTCCCAGACACGACTCCGCCAGTACACTGCAGTACTGACTTGCAATGCCCTCATAAATGCACGCTCGTGGAGTATGGACAAAGACTCAACAGAAACAACAAAGTTCTAATTTTAGACTTGACTCAACTGAAAGAGAAATGAACACAGTAACATTTTAAGTGTTAAAATAAAGATTTATGTTGCTTTAAAAATGCTTTATTTCATATCCCAAGCTCTCAGAAAACCTACTGTTTAAAAAGAAAAAGGATCGATAAAACACCTAAACAGCCCAATACCCTGAGTAACACCATCAAGTTAGTTGTTTGATGAAAAAGTGAACTTCCCCTTGCTTGAAAGCCAGTTGTTACAATCACGTATTGAATGCTTTGCACAATTCCTGACACAATGTGCTTTGACTCAGTAAATACCTGTGGCATTTGCTGTCCGCCCAAAGGAATGGAGCTTGGCGGTGTAGCAGACACAGCGGTGGTAGGCGGGAACCGTGGTCTTATTTGCATCCCACCTCGGGCCATAGGTGCGGTGATCATCTTTGAGGACAGAGGGACAACAGACAAAAGTAATCGCAAAACAAGAAATGCAGTGCACTGGCAGGATGAGAAGCACATGCAACCTTCAGGAATTAGGGGGAGCATGAAGGGCAGGTTAGTGAGCTTTTCTCTAAAGGTTAACCTAACATGCTAACTTACAAATCAAACTCCTTTTTATATCCTTTACATCCATTTTTAGCAAGCATCTAATGAATTCTAGGTACCCTGAGAGAGCTGATCGGTGGATTCAGATTTGTGGGTCAAGGGTTGGCTCTGCTATCATTTGTATGAAGGGCTTTTCCTAAATTTTGCCTAACATCTTGAATTTCTAAAATTCTTGGAAATAATTACTCCAAGTCTGTTGTCAAGAATGCTGCATATAAGGAGCTGTATAATGCCACAGGCTTTTGATGTGCTTTTGCCCACTGTGGACTCAAAAGGATTTAGCAGTATTTGCATATGCCACCCTTGATTAAAACAGAATCTGGCAGACAGTTCAACAGCAACTGTCAGCAGGAGAGCCAAATTTCAGATCAACCTAACCTGTGACAGTGTAACAGTGCCAAAGAGAACAAAAAGGATTTGCAGGTTTCAAAAAAGCTGTTTGGTTCCTTTTATAACCCACAGAGTAAGTCAAAAATAGCCTTGTAATTTCCATCCTTTGATAAACAGCCATTCCTTTATTACTATTCTGTTCTGAGTCCACAATCTGCCTCAAGCTTATTCATGCACTGTTTGATTCTCCAGATGTACAGACTGAGCACACCCTAAAGTACAGTCATTTAGGGCAAATGGTGACGGTAAGCATTAGAATGGATTTGTATTTTAAAACAGTATTAAGACAGTGCTACTCTGCAGTGTCTAGAAGTGCCTTTCAGAATCATCAGCCTGCATGAGCCACCCAGATTTAATCATATATATATGTATAGCCCTCTGTTACGTAAAATTTGATATTATACAATATATGCTGAGAATTTACAGCATATACAGCATATTTTTGAGGTAGTATTGAGGTAACGTTGGCAGATTCACTTATCAGCAAAAGAGCTTCTGTTTTGCTTCTAAGATCTTCAGTCAGCTTCTCTGGGCTATATTTTTTTCCAGCGTACATATTACCAAGGAACCTACACAGGCCCTAACTAACCTAGAGGTTAACGAAGTCTCCTTTCAGTAAATACTTTGGGACGTTCTTGCTTAGTGTTCTATGTAAATGGACTGAAGCAGCCAGCAACGTGTCTTTAGGAAGTCAGAGAATGCATATGCTTACAACTGTTAAAAATAAATAAAATAGAACATAGCAAGACTGAAAAAGGAAAGCAAAAACTGATAAAGAAAACAGCGTCAAATTCAGCACAGCTGTTAGTTCACAACATCAGAGCAATGCAGTCCCTTTCCATCCAGGCAAAGAGGGATGGTCAGAGACAGGATTTCAAAAGAGAAACAAATGAGTGCTTCAGACATCACACACACATGCACATGTACACACACAGCATGCAACAGCCACCACAGGCAAACACAACAACCCAGCACTGGCACAAAGCACAGGTAGATGCTACGAAGTGCAGTGAAGAGCTACAGTATCAACATGAGAGCTGGTGAAGCAACACAACCCTAACAAAACAAAACAAAAAAGGGAAATTGCTAGAAAAAAAAAGAAACATATCCTTCCAGGTACAATCACCCCATCTTAGACCCTCGTGAATGCACATGGATCTCTGGAGCTTGTGAAATCGCAGCGATGTTACGGTGACCCACATGTCCCATCTTGGTCCTGTTTCTCATGCCACACCACCAGAGTGTGAAGATTTGGATTACTTCCTCCGAGGTCAAGGAAATTATAAGCATAATCACAGCTGAAGTGTCTGGCAAACCACTGAACAGCAGCATGGCAAACTCCGATCCAAAGGCTTTCAGCCATGTGGTTTACTGTGGTTGGTCAAACGTGTATGCACAGGCACACAATTTCGGGTTTGATTTTTTGGGGTTTTGTGTGTGTTGAAATGCCTGCTTTGGGAAGGAAGTGTATTTATAAAGTGACACCAAATCCAGTCTCTTAACAAAGGTAAGCTATTTTTCCCCATTCTCCAGCCAATTTAGATTTATGAAACCTGTGACTCTGGCAAAGAAGTCAGGAAAGGGGATTCCTGTTTTATGCAAAGCAATATATCCATGAAGGAGTTGTTCTTGCCAGTCTAAAACCAGAAGACAACCAGAAGTGTTCAAATACTTTTGAAAAAGATTTAAACTGAAGGTAAATCCTCCTCCACAAGTGAAATTGATTTATCTCAATTTACAGAATCAAGAAATTTACCCCATAAAAACTTGGAGCAAGCAGAGGAAGATATTCTTACAGTGGAGGGAAGACTCAAAACCTATTATTTGATAAAAATGAAGTGGAACATAACAATTAGAATCCTGGACCTGTAATTTTCTTTCATCTAAAGTCCAAATATTCAGAATTCTGTAAACATGTAGCTTCTGGTGAACTTATGTAAGTATGTGCCACTGTCACTTTACAAAAAGCAGGTCTGATTTTCAAGGAGCAGCAGATCTAATTTTTAAGGAACAACAGCTAATCTGCATCCTGAACACCTGAAGGAATTGCACCAGAACAGTGATTTCAACTCTATTAATACTTAACTCCAGTTGATTACAGACTGTCACGTGGTGCTGCAAGCTTTGTGTAGCACTCTGTAGTCACCAGGACACCACTTTGTTTACTTATCTGCTCCACACCTGTGAGTTAGATGCTCACAAGGACTAGACACATTGACCTGCATGGTGTCTTCACAAATTCAAAGAACTTCAAAACTCGCATGGATCCATGTTTACACCTGGAATTGCTTTTACTTTTATACAGGCAGGATGAACAGATACTTTACAGGAAAGGAAAAACCCAGCCATATCAAACAAAATTCCCAGTTTGAAAGGCCCTAGAGACCAAGTCTAAATGTAACAAGCAAAGATTAGGATATGGTTTGTTCATAACTAAAGCTTCCCTGAACCAAATGAAGAAGTCAAGGCAGATATATTAAAAATGCTGGTGCTAGTGAAAAATGCACTAAATACAAAGCAAAGTCTACTCTTAAAAGAAACTTCTTACAAATTAAAGAAAATCCATATATGCTCTCAACAGCCAAGCTGCACTGTAATATTGTACACAGCCACAATCTTAAAACTGAATATTATATATAGAAAATGTTGACACGAATACAAGAAACACATTTAATTACTGTACTTCACAGCATTAAGTGAATTTTAGTAGACTCCTACAGCAATGTCATGAACATAAATGGAGTAAAGCCTGTATGTGAAATTTTCTGAACTCCATCGGTGAGAGACGAGCAAACCCTGAGTTTACTACACATGTCTGAATACAGCTGCAATATGAAACCCTCTGTCAACCATCTTATCACCCAAAACTTTTCAAATGCACTGTGCTGTTAAGCCACTGGCATATGAACTCACTAAAAATGGCAAGAATTAAGTTGACTCTATGTAAGCACAATCCATCTGTTTAGGAGTTGAAAAAAGCACCATTAAGTTAGTAAAAAGAAAAAAAGTCAGCATCCTTCCAGCCAGCCTAAGTCCCTGCAGCTCCCACCTGGAAATTATTTAAGAAACAAACAGAAGTTTTAATTCACATTTCAACTGTAGAAAGAGAATTTCTGCATTGCTGCCAGAAGTGTACCACCTGTACTTACCACTGCTCAGCTTTTACAGCCTGTGTTATGCCGACACAAGCAAAAGGACCAATACAGAAACAGAACTTGGCCACCAACAAGGATGTGGACAACATGAGAGTTATGATGCTGCAACACACTGTTCTTGATACAAGTCTGGGATATGTATGCTGAAGAACCAACTGTTAGCAGAGTCCATGTGCAAAGCTTCCAAATGTCTTATCGAACCTATTATATTATTTGTGCACCGAAGGGAAAATGGTGCATGCAGTCATGGAACATCTGGGTACATGAGAACTCTGCCACTAAACCTAGCCAACCTCATTTCATCTGCCTCAGTCTCTTGAGCTACAAAGTGGTGATAATTGTACTTACCCATGTCTGTAAAATGCCTCAATATGAAACACTACAGAGGTAAGCCACGAAAGACTATTTCATATTCTTGTAGAAAATGGGATGAGAGGTTCAGCTCAAGCCATTCCCAATTTTTTTTCCCCATGTCTCCTTCATACCAGACACACACCAAGGAACAACCACTGTGGCTACAAGTGCATTGCAGGATAAGAAAACTGTGTTAGACAATAAGCTTTCACCCAGCACTTCTTTTTTTAATGTAACTCTGCACTTGTGACACATGCCATTTTTTCCTCACAATTCACATCCAGAACAAGAGCAACCTATATCTACTGCCCATTTCACTCAGAAAAAGAAGGAAAGAGGAAAGGAATGAAAGGGGAGAGCAGAGAGATTTCATTGTCTATACTGTTTTTTATGGTCGATACATGGAGATGGAAGGTAAACCACATGTGATTAAAGACAGCAGGCAAAGATTCACAGTACAGAAATCAGTTTACACAACAAAGCAGTCACCTAAGAAAATTTAAAGAAAGAAGAGGTGATACACTCCAGGTACCAACAGTCAGACTTGTAGTGTGACCACAGGAGGCCGTCTTACTGATGTGCATTCCTGTGCCAGTACAGGCAACAATCTTACCTACTCGGGACAGAAAGCATGCACAGAGAGGTTGTCAACGAAATCCTGCCTCTGACTCCAGGCAAAGGAGAAACAGCATAAAAGCCCATATCCCCTTTATAACGGGATGATCAGTATCAGACCCCTCATCAGAAAGCCACCAGAAACCCATCTCCATGCTCATCTCTAGCATGCACTTGCCACAGGCCTGTAACTAGGGATATTGGCTCCTGGGCCCTTACCTGCCCAGAAGCTCCCATCTGAGCAGCTTGGGCCTGAGCTGCTTGCACCGCTGCTGCTGCCTGCTGCTGCTGGACCAGCTGAGCTCTTACCTTGAGTATGAGAAGGAAGAACAAAGTAAACATACATCTACCTGATTAGGGTATGACACTTGTTTCAACTATATTGACTATACTCATAAAAGGCCATGGAGACAACAACAGCCTCACATACACACTCTTCCTAGAGTTGCTAAGCTTTCTTTATGAAAACAAGTTCTCATGTTTCTAACATGTTTCTAACATTTAGAACAGTCTTCCCATAGGTTGTGCACCAAGACTCGATTTCTTCTTGCAGCTTTCTTCCCCATTCTATCAGGTCTTCCTGTGACAAAACTAGGTATTTCAACTTTCTGGCAAACACAGTTAACCACGTGTTGACTTCCCTCAAGCACACTCTATTGAGCACCTACTAATAACCAGCATTTCAGATGTTTATACATTCATTACAACTGTCAGTGTGATGTACATGACATCCAGCTGCTCTTAGGTCATCTGGTAGGAGCACAAAGTGGATGTAGCAACTCGTCCATGTGTGGTCAGTAACTCATCTGGTAGGAGCACAAAGTGCAACTCGTCCATGTGTGGTCAGTAATTTCTCAAGTGTGGCTGATAGTCCACTCCTCTCCAGCAAAGCCCAAAGAAAAGCACGTCTTGGGATTACCTCTGAGCTTTTGCTCAACAGCACATATGGAGCCCAGAAAAAAACTGACTTGTGATGCAACAGTTCAAAAAGCTGCACCATTAAGAAGATGATGCAGCAAGAGGTTCAACACAGTAAAACTATTGTCTTGCCCACATTCTTTTCAAGGCAGGAACTACCAGTATCTTAAAACTTTGACCAAAACCTCTAAATGTGGCAGCAAAAGCAAAGCCAGCATGCTAGAGAGCCAACACTGGCTCCAGTCACATGCACTAGGCACTTGAAAGCACTTGCTCATGTCCTAGAACAGCAAACATCGTGAAGGTGATTTTTCTTTAACCAGTTTCTTTTTCTTTTTTTAACCTGTCCACTCAAGAGTAAGACAAGAAATTATTTTTAAATAATAGCTTCAAAAATGTTTTTCACAGGTTTCCAGGTCCTACTCTTAGACACAAAACTGTTCTCTGCTGGCAGGCCCAGACATAAAACTTTAAAACCTCTGTACTCGCAGCATGTTAACTACAAGTCTCTAATAGCTGTGGTTTTTCCTACTTCATTATTAGCAAAAGTCAGATATTTTTCCCTAGAGGATCATAATGAGCCAACAATCTGCTGGTCACTAGCCCTTACCTGCATTGCTTTTAATTGCTGGGGCGTAAGAGTAACAGGCATAACCTGACTAGGAATTTGTCCTGAGATTGCCTGTGGCTGAGATACCATGGGCTGGGGTTGAGGCTGCGATTGTGGTGGAAGCTGAGACTGTTGTGCCTGAGCAACCTGCTGTTGTTGCTGCTGTTGTTGCTGCTGCTGCTGCTGTTGCTGCTGCTGCTGTGCCTGCATAGCCTGTGCTGCCTGCAGCTGCTGCATTTGGGCAATTCGCTGTAGTTGTTGCTGCTGCTGTTGCTGCTGCTGCTGTGCCTGCATAGCCTGTGCTGCCTGCAGCTGCTGCATTTGGGCAATTCGCTGTAGTTGTTGCTGCTGCTGTTGCTGCTGCATCTGAAAAGCAGGAAAAGCCAGGATGCTAAAGCTTCCAGCAATGCGATACCAGCCTTATTTTTACAGCACAAACCAAGAGCAAACGTAACCCTAATACATCAGGATGAGGTCTTAAGCCCAAAGGGAAAGCCCAACCTTTTTATCCAAGCACTCTTCTTACATCTCAGCTCCACAAAGTGCACATCCCGTGGTTTCAGCATTACAAGCTTGCCTTGCTACCAAAACAGTTTTCACAAGCAAAGATGAAGTCCATCAGCTTCTCCTGTATGACTGGGCTCAGAAGCACTTCTTCAAATGTAACCAGCCTGCACCAGCACCACTATTTACCAGAAACTGCACAAAAGCATGACAGCTAAGGTTCCTTTTCTGCTTTTGTTCTTACAGATGATACATATAATGTGCTGGGCACAAATTTTTTTTAAAGTGGCAATGTGTATTACACACAATGACAAACCAGCCACTATTTCTAGAGTAATACAAGTGCTCTTAGTTCTTTCCTACATCCTTGTTCTTGTCAGAATGAAAGACAACCCTAACATTTATAGAGACAAAGGTTTTAATTCTCTATTGCAATGACAGAAGAAAGATACCAAGCTACTGTTAAGCCTTTCCTCTGGGATGTAATATATTGTTGCCAATTAACTTGCGAATCTAAAGTGAAGTCCCACCCTAAACTGGAAAACATTAATAACAGGTAGCGCTGATATTCAGTACTTCCATGCAAGCCACGCCTCACTTGACGAGTAACCGATCACAGATCACCTCGATTGTCATTGTAGTTTTTTTGTCATCACCTGCTGTTGGTTTTGCTGCTGCTGCATCTGCAGTTTCAGCATATGCTGTTGCTGCTGCTGGACGGCTTGCAACTGCTGCTGTTGCTGCTGCTGCTGCTGGGCTGCTGCAGCTGCTGCTGCCTGCTGCTGTTGGACCTGAAACTGTTGTTGCATGGCTGACTGCTGGGCCTGGAACTGCTGCTGCTGCAAAGCCACCTGCTGCTGCTGGAATTGTTGCTGCTGTTGCTGTTGCTGCTGAGCTATCTGCTGAAGCTGAAGTTGGGCTAAAAAGAAGGTAGACTGTAATTAAAACGTGATCCAAACAGTGCAAGAGACAGTTACTCAGTGTAACTCAATAATTGAAGATAATCCCTGAAGTACATTAATGTTCTCTGTTAGCAGCATGTACTTGTGCTTCCTCAAATGGATGAGGCATATTAACAGCAGAATGAATAACACTTCCTACTACCAATCTCTAATTCTCACTGCCTGTATTGAGTTAGCAACCTAGGTAAGGAATGTAAAATCATGCAGGAAGAAATATGCACAGAAGGCAACAGCAGGAAGCACTGTACCCACAGAAAACATTGGTAAGGCCTACAAAGAAAGTTCTGAAGCTGATATCCTGTAGGACAGAAGCAGCATTTGCTCATACAACAGCTAGACTGTTCCTCGCTATACTAAGGAAGACATTTATCCCATTAGGTAGCAGTATCTGAAATCAATTCTTCCTGCAGTTCACTTGGCTGATTTAGCCAGACGTATGAAATCCCTTCAGCACCCTTTCCCTGTGGAAAAGTTATGTACTGAAAAGCTGACGTAGCAATTTCACTGGTTGAAGCAAACTGAATACTTACTCTGCTGAGTAGCCGTAGAGACACCAGGCATACCATGAGGGGCCATTCCTGAGGTTCCAGGAGGCTGCTGCTGCCCTGGGAGGCTCATCTGTTGTCCCATTGGACCAAGGCCACTCATCCCACTCATCGGTGCTCCTTGAGCTCGGGAAGCCATGCCCATTCCAGGTGCCCCTGCTGGGGGACCCCCAGTTAGATTCTGCAGGGCATTCATCGGATCTACAAGGAAAATAGTTACCAATATGCAGCCAGCCATGCAATTGCTTCCCCAAAATCCTCTCTTCTCCAACATCCACTCCCTGGTCTGTCAGCTTCAGACCATGACTAGGCCCAATACCCTGAGAACCTAATGTTCACTGCTCTGCCTGTGAGACAACAAGAGGCTTGTGACACATCTTTGCCTCTCTGTAAATTGTGTGGAGATTAAGTGCTTCAGATCTTCAAGGTTCCAAATAGATTCCAAAGACTTTAGAGAAAAGGAACTTATTAGCCACCTCTGAATTTAAATGCAAGTCAAAACAAGCTGCCAACAACACTCCATGAAGATATACAGCCTGTAATCTCAAAACCCAAAAGAGTCTCACTGTGGATCCAGTGAGCCTCCTGAGGCCAACACAGAGCAGCAGTGCTCAGACCACAAGTACTTTGCTATGCAGTTCCCCCATAACATCACGTTTATTAAGCAGTGGATAAATTCAGTGCCTTTCAAGGCAATTGTCAGAATCTGAATCCTGGGCACACAGAAAAGTGAAGTAAAATAGGGAATGGCAATTCAAGACAACAAAACACAACATGGGGTGCAAAACCAATATTAATCAGGTACAGAACACAACAGCCCCTCTTTCTTAAGAATACTTATAAATTATTTCCAACTGTCTAGGCTGGATGCTAATCAGTTGCAGACACTGCATATTTCGCCTACAGGGGATAAAAACAGAGGATCGTACTATGCTGGTGTCACACACCGCTGTAAGAATTAGCAGAGGCAGAAGACATGCTCACAGTTAACCTCAGTCAAATGGCACAGTGCGTATGCCCAGCAAACACGAAGTCTGCCTCTGATGCAACACAGCGGAACCCAAAGCTGGGAACAGGGAGAAACCTGGACTGCTCAGCAGGAGATTATTTCCACTCACTCTTGTTCTTTCAAGAATCGTAGTGTTGTGAGCTAACAGAAGCACAAACAGGGAAACAAACAAGTCTCTTGTGTTACATCCAAGCCTGTCACCCTCATATCACTCAACAACCACCACAGCCCTTACTTCTAAACTGTTCTCTTTAGAAATGATGCGGAGGGAAGAAAAAAAAAAAAAAGGGGTGGGGAGGGTGGGAAAGGGCTTACCACTGACTGAGGCTTGAGATTTCTTATTGTCTGCAAAGGAAGAAAAATTAGTTGCCTTTGTTAATCTTGTCACACACAAATTTAGCACTTCAGATATGTGAATGTATTAATTGTAGAGACGATTACAATTTAAAAAAAAAAAGCTGTCTAGTGTAATTCTAACAAAATACATAAACCTAAGTCGATTCAGAAGCCAGAATGTTACATAAACAATGTAAAGAAAGAAAAAAATACAGAAAAAAAATTCAGAAGGTGGAAAAAAGTTATAAAGTTTAGATAATTTCTCAAAGACTTGTCAATTAGAGATGGATGTATAGAATAAATAGTATTTAGAAATCAAGCATTTATATTACAGAAAAATTTTTAAAGCAAGTTGTGAAGAGTCACATTCAGAACCACACATGTAGACCCTAAAATTTACTTTTTTGGGGACGATGGGATGAGCAAGCCCATTACTGGGGGGAGGGGAGGAAACAACCAACCACAAAACAAAACAAATGACTACTTACGAATATCTCGAAAATGGATAATAAGTCTGGCCACAAGAGAAAGATATTCCTCCTAAAGGTGAAAAAAATCAGCATTTTAGCATAGAAAAACAAAGCAACCACAACTTTCTGGTTCTTCAGTATTCTTCCTCATGTAACAGATTTTACTTTATAATGTCTGCTGGCTTTTCAGTGCAGTCCACTTGCAAGAACAGTCTGTTCACTAACAGAGAATATTTTTATAGTAGGTCACTGTGGCTGATGGCACAAAAAGGCCAAGAAACCACAACATTTGCTGGAAAGAACCTCCGTGACAGTCACACTAATAGGACCACAATATATGAACATAATCATAAACCAATACATCCATTTTCCACTTCTTATCCACTCTAATTCCTTTTTCTTAAGGATTGAACCTGCTTACCTGGTACACTGCCTTACTTTAGTGCTTGAGCTATGACATATTCATACTACAAGAACTTTTTTAAAGCTAAATTAGTATTACAAATACAAGTAAGTTAAAAACTTTGAAGACGAACATTTGATAGAAGTGGCAGAAGTGACATGACAAATATTCTTTGCAGCATTTCCTAGTGTGCTTCATATTGTGTAAGCCAAACTGCACAGGGCTGAGATAGCCTTCCTGCCAGTGAAACTACCAACTCACCAGTGAGGATGCCATCAGCAGGCATAAATTTGCGACATCAGCATTATAAAACTTTCACCAAAAGAAGTTTTATCTCAAACGGGGCTTGTCTGGAGACAGCCACAGTAACCAATTTCTTATAACACAGCTCTAGGAAAGACATGTACGTTTGGGTAGAGTCTAGAATTGTACATGACAACCACACTTTCACAGAGACCAAAGCATCTCCCTCGGTCTTACTCACGACACAGCTTTTTTATTGATATCTTAGTCTCTCCTGGCCACCAAACTGGCCATAAGGAATGGTGCTACACTGTAGAGAAAGGAAATTCTATTCAATTCACTACAAGCACGTCTTTGGATAAGAATTAAATGTGGTCCCATATAAGCATTAAATGCTGAAGCATCAGCAAAGCTGTCTTGGACTGAAGTTCAGTTTGATGCATATATTGGACGCAGAACACCTCATTTCCCCTCAGGATAAAAGAAGCACATATAAATCAAAAATTTTGTATAACTATGTACTCTAAGCAGAGGCAGTTTACTAAGTCCATCGAGTTTGCTATTTCTGTGGGTTGTTTCAAACTTCTTTTGACACCCCAGTAACTTCTGGAAACAAACAGAGATGCTTTACCCTTGTTTTGGCCTTCATAAACACATGACTCTCCATATCTTTGCTGGATTTATTATGGGCAACACCAGCCTTCCTCATAGCGTCATCACTGAAAAGAAAGAGGAAAAAAAAAAGGCTGGGTATTAATTGAGGACATCACTTTCTGTAGTTAGGAAGGTCTGCAAATCAGCTTTTTAACCGTCTCTCATTCAGAGATGAAAAACCAAAAACAAAACAAAAAAGAAACCAACACAACAACCCAAACCCACATACATTACTCAAAACTGCCACCCTTTAAAATTTCTTCAAATAATGGAGAAAAAAGCCAACTAAATTCTAAAAGGCAACACAAATATTCTTCGCAGAAATTCAAGAACAACTGCTAAGCAAGTCATTTTGACAAAATACCAGGACCTGTTCACTTGAGGAAAGCTGAATGACAGGATTAATGTGATCCATGTTTGGTGAACAATGGGCTTCAGCCTGCCTAGCATCAAGCATTTTCAGAAGAATTCTCCAAACATAAGGTGGAAAAAAAGAAAAAAAATAAGAAAAAAAAAGATTACCTAACTTCTCAGCCCCAGAGCGCAAGGACGACGACTCTCATTGTGAGAGCACCGAGAACTGAGCAGGCAGAAAGGTAAGCAGAGGCAAAGGCAGTAACATATAGGTAGTACTATGTGGATGTGATACAGGCAGTAATCAACGTGGTATTAGAACTTGGAAAAAATCCATTCCAAGAAGTTATCTGCTTTTACAGGTATCTACCGTTTCCTTTTGATGTAACAACATGAAAGACATTTTATAATGACTACCTCGGCATTACCAATAATGCCACTCCAAGCACTCCATGTCCTATCTGTTAGCATTCCAACAAAAGTTTAGACTAGGAGGAAGAACAAAACACACACAGCCTGTTCTTTGTTCACATATTCATCTGCAATCAACATAAAAAATATTTACATTAAGAGACTGGGAAAGTCACTAAAAAAAGCCATAGCTTTAGCATAGAGCCAAGGATATCAAATAATGTATCACATCCTTGCAGAAGGCCAAACACAGCATACTCTGAAAACTAGATGGCACCAGCCAATTCAACCTTCATCTGCCTTCTAAGTGCTTACTAAATGCATCACAAATGCACACTAAAACTCTTTTTTATTTCATGCAGAACACTCAAAGTTGTGGTTTCAAAAGCTGAAGCATTCAACACCAACACCAGCTTCAGGAATTCCCCCTCCATTCCCAAGAAAATTGTTTCCAGCCCAAGAACGTGCAATCTCTCACTCAGGCCGGCTGGTCTAGTTGAAAAATCTTGCAAAACACGTTCTGCTTCAAAACTATACCAGCTCCCCGATCCAGTTCGCACCATGACTCCATGCACCAGTTGTTCCAATGAAAAAAACCAAAAACCCAAGGCAATGAGTTCCAGGAGCAACACCACAATAAGCCATGTAATGTCATCAAATCCTGCTTAATGAAACAGACTACTTGATCAGTGCAACACTCGGTTCAACAAACTTTCTTGCTTAAAACAACAACTGACGGGGAGGGGGGAAGTGTTCTGGTAAGCCATTAGCCACATCTATCAACATTACAAGGTTTAAAAACCTGCAGGTAAACACCAAAAAATATATTAAACCTTCATCACCTGATCTTGTGCACATGACACTGTCCCACACACTCCTGTTAGTTACAGATCAGACCTAACAAATGTTACCAATAGCAGCGCTCGCTGCAGGAATACCCACATAACAAGACAGAAGACCCAAGACAGGAATCACCCATACTACTTAATCACATTTGCTTCACAGAACACGTAAAGGTATGAAGGGCCTCAGTCCCCAAGAACACTGCCTTCAGCTAGAGGAGAAAGCAGACCATCCAGCCTCCTTCAAGCCTTGTTCTAACATTACCTTTGTTTCCAATTCTGCAATGATTAAAAAAAAACCCAACACACACACACACAACAAACAACCCTCTTTCCACTACACACGGAATCACCATTTCATAGTTTCACAAGCATATCCTCCAGCAGAAGCAAATCCTCCAGCAGAGGTGACTAGGTAAGGAGCCACCCCTTCCAAGTTATGCTAATGCAACCGTCTGTGTGGCTGTGCTGTCAGCAGAACGGAAGAACAACCATGGTTATAAATAACCACTTTTCCTGACTTTTTAACTCTGAGAAATTTACTTGTCAGGTTCACTGCATGGCAACCCAAACATTGCATGGAAGAGGCATTGCAGAGGCGTTAGCTCCTTCGGATCACAGTTGTGTCAACATAACCTTTTATAAAACGAATCTCTCACTTTCTAGGATCCCAGGAAAGGAGAAACATCCGCTTTCTTGGCCTTTTTGCCTGAATTCTCATCAGACAACCTAGGCTGGAATATAAAATTAAGGCTGCTTTATGAACTGACTTTGTGAGGTGTTTCATAGGTAGCAGCAATGCACATCTTCCTTCCTCCCCTCCCCTCCACAAAAAAACCCACTTTAGCTGATCTACTCATCTCCTGCCTGCTTGTTCCTCAGTCTCTACTTCCTTACACATGCTCTCCATGTTCCCATCCTTATTTTTGTTCACACCTGCTCTTTATTCTCTTCTACCTGAACCACTAGCTAAACCCCATTCAATCTTAAGCGAGAACATACATATCAGAACTTCAAGCAAAAAATTGAACACAAAATTAAGGGACCGTCACAGAACTTAAGCTGCATCCCTTTTCTACTCTCAACACAACCCCCTTTTAACACAGCCTGGAAGTAGCTCAGGGCAGGAACCGTACAGAACTACACACTGAGCTTACCACCACACAACCCAGTTCAGATTTGCCCTTCAGGCAATACCAACATTTAAAAACATATTAAGGAAAGGCCTTTAGAAAGGAGAGTCCCAAGGCTCCAGTACGTGCCTCCTCCCTGTAAGGGGCAGAATAAAGGGGTGCCCTGCAAGCCTGTCTCCTGGAATCACTGTCTCCTGGAACAACCTTTGGAAGCTTTGGAAGAAGCCAAAGCTGCTCCCTGGCCTCAGTCATTTGAGCTCAGGCTTTCCTGAATCTAGCAACAATATGAAAATCCTGCTTGGGCCTGCAGTCACACAAGAATTTGATACTGAAGGGGGCTTTTCTTATGTCATCAGATGCAGTATTCTCTCAAATGATGATAACCAAATCACTGACACATTCACTGCGATACCTATTCCACACAGCATCCCTGAAATGTTCATCCACGCTATGTCACACACCAACATACATACATGTAAGGCTATTTTTGTAACTGTTAGGAACAACCTTCCCATTTAATAAGAAAACCTTTAGATGATTCACCAGATATTTATGTTCACTATCTCCCTCTTCCACCTACTACATAAACCTCACTAATGGCAAAATTGGAAACATGTAAAAAAATAGGATTTTGTTGTATACAGAACCCAAGTCTTTTTAAACAATACATTGCTTCTGCTGCTCATTCAACAAACCTATTTATTATAAGCTATGCTACTGGCTGGCTTCGCTTTATTCCTTCCAGTACCTGAAGGGGGCTACAAGGAAGCTGGCGGGGGGGGGACTTTTTACAAGGGTCTGTACTGACAGGACAAGGGGTAACAGGTTTAAATCGAAAGTGGGGAGGTTTAGATTAGGTGTCAGGAAGAAATTCTTCACAGAGAGGGTGGTGAGGCACTGGAACAGGTTGTCGAGAGAAGCTGTGGATGCCCCATCCCTGGATGTCTTCAAGGCCAGGCTGGACGAGGCTTTGAGCAAACTGATGATGGACCTAGATGGTCTTTACGGTCCCTTCCAACCCAAACCATTCTATGATTCTATTCCCAGTACCAACATGAAACCAAGCCAAGTTGTTTTCTGGTATCTAGCACTTATTAATCACTTTAAAAAAAAAAAAAAAGCACTGCAGTCATTGTACACTTATGCCAGTAACAAGTTGTTTCCTTTTTAAACAAGACAGTGAATACAAACATGTAACGTATAGTAGAAAACTGGATGGAGTGCAAAGAAGAAATATCACTTACAGACACCATCTTAAAAAAAAAAGACTGCGTCAATATATCTATAATAAAAAGCACACAGATCATATGCTGACATCTGCACAAATATGTAAAAGACGATAAACTTGAGGACATTTTAGTTCTACTATTTCACAACAGGCATTAAAAGTTTAAGATTACTGTCAACTCTTCATCTGGCATTAATCTTAAAGATTTTAGTGGTCAGTAGTAGTAATTCTTTTTTTACCTCTTGCTATATGCTTCCATGGAAACATTTATCAACATTGTTTACTGCTCAAAGAAAAAACAGTGACAGTTTGCAGGACAAACACAAAGCCGAAGGTTTATTGCATGAAGATTTCTATCTGCTTACTCATATTTATTTCCTCACAATTACACAGCATTCAAGGGCACTTTTGTTTGCTTGTTTTGATGAAGAGTGTAGAAGAAGAGAAGGTAAAGCAGAAGATTAATGACTTTGCAAAATATTTAGAAAGTAAAACATCAGTTCTGAGCACCAAGGAAGTCTGCATGTCTTTGACAGACACACAGTATCTTATTTCTTTAACAACTACCATAACAGTTGAATTCTGAAACAGTACCTTAAAAAAAGCCCACAGCTAGACAGTAAACCTGCATGCAGTCAACAGCATACTACTTACATACCATTAAAAACAGACAGGCTGTTTTTAAGTATCAATTTTCATAAGCAACAAGGCAAGATCAAGTTTTTCAAGCACACATAAATAAGGATTTTGAAATTACTTTAGAAGCATTGAACAGTGCTTTCACTTCTGTAAAAACCTTACATAGGGTAAAACAGCTTTCCATAAAATAGAAAAAGCATGCAAAGCAGCAAAATAATTCAACTGAAGCGAAGTGATTGCTTCACAAAGGACAACTGAAAAGGCAACAAGCGTAAGTTCTTTTTTTAAACAGCCTTTAAAGCACCAGATAAGTACCAATTTCAATGACACTTGCTCTAGGAGTGAGAAAGCAAATCTCTGTTCAAACTAACCAAAACATTAAGTCACCGACATTTTTGGATGGGTGAGGTTGGATGAGGCTTGGAGCAACCTGGTCTAGCAGAAGGTGCCCCTGGCCATGGCAGGGGGGTTGGAACTAAAAGATCTTTAAGGTCCCTTCCAACCCTAACCATTCTAGCCCCCTTCCACCCAAAACCATTCTATGATTCTATGATGATTTTTATTTCATTGTTGCCCTAAAAAAGTCAGATGCAAGACAGTAACAGTGGTTTCCACAAGACAGAATATGTCAAACTTGGCAACACTACGGACACTGCCAAAGCCCTAAAAGCAGATGCTGTCAAGCGGGACAGGAAGGCGGTATTCCTGGGGAAGATGAAAGCGAAAGTGGAAGGTTTGGAAAAACCAAGTCAAAGAACAGGCCCGGCATCCCCCGCACAGGGTCTGAGCAAATCCTGGTAACGAGGTCCCCTCACAGGGAAAAAGCCAAAAGGCCCGGGGGAGTGGAAACGCCGGGGACCACGGACAAACCCAGGCAGCAAAGGGAGGACCGGGAAGGACTGGTGGAGGAACGGCGACGGGTAAGACACCGCCTTCCGGGCGCAGGCGGCCCCGGGGGCAGCGGAAGCAGCTGAAGCCCCACTGGCAGCAGCCGAGGCCCACCTACGGCCTACTCAGCGCTGAGGCCGCGGCCCGCACTCACATCT
>NW_010251067.1:0-44690 GCF_000690775.1 Eurypyga helias
TGATTCTCTGCTTCTTGGTTTAAAGTACAACATGCCAGCACCCGAAAGACAGAGTGCTGAAATAATGCCAGGAAGAATAGTTTTAATAGGCTTTTGAAGTAAAAAACAAGCCAAAAACCATACAGCAATTCTGAAATAAGTTTCTGAGAACTCATCTCACAAGGCGACATAAATTCTACGCTAATCACAGCTTCCTCCAGGCTAGCTAGCCTCAATTTGGGTTTATGGCAGTAAAGCAGCTGTAGGTGAAAATGGGCCACCACAAGAATACTCAGTCCAACTTCTGCTGGAGGAATGTCTATAATAACAAATGCCTCATCACAACAGAAATATTTGTCAGGAAGCTCTTTAAAGCAGCTAGTTGTGTTAAATACAATAGGAGCAATAAAGTTTGAGAAAGACTTAATTCTTTCTGGGCGTCACACATAATCAATGCTGCAAGTAAATTGCTTTAATTGAATGCCGTTCTTTAGTATCTCAACCTTCAACAGACTCAGACAGCAAATGTGAGAATATATCAGTTACAGAAGAATATTTGTGTTCTCCATGAAGGTGAGCCAAGTTAGACCGAGACAGGATACAAATTCACTAGTTTGGCAAGGAGGTATATGTCACGAATAGCTGTTATATAAGAGCTGATTTTATATTTTACTTTACCTGATATATTTGAATTGAGTACATGGCCTGGAAAGGACCTTCTGTCTTATTATCCTACCTATGACAGTAATCGTTAGAAGATGTTTAGGGAAAGGATAAATAAACAATGCAAATGTTTTTCAGGGCCTCTAGGGAACAAAGCCCTGAGGAGTCTCACCTGGGATGCACACCCATACCATTAGTCAACTGGCCCAGGAGCCCCATTTAAGCTCACACTCAGGCTTAAAATCCTTGCCTGAGCTGTGTTACAGGAGTACCTCTCTGGCCCTGGCGCCTGTTGTTCCTGACTGAACCCTTGAATGAATCCTGGTCTTGGTTCATTACTTGCTTTGTCTGGGATTGTTAATGGACACGTCCACTCAGTTCTGCTCAGTGAGGGCAGAGCTTGTGGTCATACTTGGCTCCTGGCTCCTGCTCCCTCATGGAGCATTCCCACACTTGCTGCTGCTCCCTGCCGCTGGTGCAGCAGTGCATCCACTACCTTTCAGCATTTATCCTTCATAGGCTGCCTGAACTGGAAGACTTGATCCACATCCCAGTGGATGTGTCATTAATAGTGTTTGAATGGCCTTCCTTGACCCTGTTTTTTTTAAAGTAGTTATATATAAAACACCTTAGACTCCTGGAACTATTGGAAAGGCATAAATCTGTCAAAAGTGATGAAAGAAAAACTGTCTACTAAGCATACATAGAGAAACCATTACTAACATCAAACTTCTAGCAGGTATTGCTTGTTGCATTATGTTTTGCACTATGGCAAAGCTGATAACAGAAAACTGGCTGATAAAAAGACGGATGTAGGATGAAGGAAAATATATGTGTATGCATAGCTTAAATATAGGTGGCTGGGTAGACAAACGCACCTAATGACATGAATATTGAATTTCAGAGATTGCATCTTGATTGTTCAGTCTATATCATTCTCTCCAAACACACACTCAATGCTTTTCAGTGCGTGTTCTCCATTAGATGATCCATGAACAGCATTAGACAAAATGTCTTGTGCAAACTGAGCTCGAATTGATTCAGGAGATGTCTCTTTTGCCAATTCTGGATTGGTTGGACCCATTAGTTGCCTACACTCTTCCACAGCATTTTCCTTTGTTAAGATCATTATCACCGATGGGCCCCTGTAAAAATAAATACACGGAAGCTCTTACACTACTCTGAGATGCAGACTTAGCTTGGACTCCAGAGGTACCATAAAGGGTTATGGTAAAATTTATGCTATCTGCATTTTGTTAAACTATTTAAATTTTTAAATTTATTTCTGAGTATTTTGTTTAAGACAATATCCTGTATTTGAATGTGTTTGGTTTAGTTGGGACAGAGTTAATTTTCTTCACAGAGGCTAGTGTGAGGCTGTGTTTTGGATTTGTGCTGAGAAGTATTGAAAACACTGATGTTTTTAGTTGTCGCTAAGGAGGGTTTGTACCAAGTCAAGGACTTTTTCAGTTTCTGTTGCTGTGTCTTGTGTTCCCAACTTCTTTGCTACAAGCAGCTGGGAGGGGACACGGTCAGGATGGCTGGCCCAGAGTGACCAAGGGGGTATTTCATTCCGTAAAATGTCATGCTCAGTATATAAGCTGGGGCTTGGGCTAGGAATGGGTTCTCTCTCCACGGTTCTAGCTCTTTGTCAATCAGTGGGTGGTGAGTGGTCGTATAATTTGTTTTCTATTATTTTCATTACGTATTATTAATATCATTAGTATTATTGGTATAATTATTTTATTTCATTTACTTTCAGTTAATAATTTGTTCTTATCTCAGCCCGCTAGTTTTCTTGTCTTTTCCTCCAATTGTCCTCTCCCACTGGAGGAAGGAGGAGTAGGCGAGCGAGTGACTGCGTGGTACTTAGCTGCTGGCTGGGATTAAACTATGACAAAAGTCAAAAAGATTATGATAATCAGCTATTTGGATTTGGACCTTTTGTCCTAAAAAGATTCTCACCTAATAATTTCTGAAACGAGACAATGCATACTGTTTTATGAACAGCTATCCTAACAATATTATGAGGAAGAGGTTTGCTCTATGTGGGAAGAACAAGGATTCCATTAGAAATTTGTTCTGTTTTTGAGGAAAAAATCCAAAATAATAGTCTCTATCCATAGGTTTGGAAAGAATTTTAAATATTCCTTTTAAGGAAAGAGCAGTCAGTGCTAGAAGCCAGACTAAAGTGCTAGAAGCCAGACTAAACTTTCCAGAAAGTGCGACAGATTGAAAATCCTTCATCTTCCTTAGGTGTAGCACGTTTTGTTGGCACTGTAAAGTCAAACTTTGTTGTATACTTACATACCTCAGCATTGTGTAACGAAACACTTACTCAGTCGTACAAGTCACTAACTGTTCAAAAAAGGGTTTTCCTTTGTGATCCTTATAAAACTGTGTAGCCATTTCACGAGTTAAAGCTTCTTTAATCTTTGAGATGGTAAATCCAGCATCTTTAACTTTTTGCATAATGTCATCTAGGAGAACAAGAAGAACATTAATTCTTGATTGAAATAGTTTAGATGAGAAAAGCCCACAAACTTTAAAAGGTTGAGAAAATACTAGATGCTTTAAAAAAAATAACCAATACCTACTAAAATTCTACTTACAGTATCATGTCATCATGGACAGTATGACAAACACTTCAACAGTTCTCTAAAACACACAGAAACTATCGTCACTGCCCTCATCCATCCCTATGCAGGTGACAAACCCACAGTGTTACACTGGCAACATTCACTGCTGTTCCTTGCACTGGATGGGACGTGGGCTGTAGCTGTAATGCTACGTGACACACGAGCTGGCCTGCTAAAATCAATCCAGATTGTTACAAAACGGAAAGAAAGAATCACAAAAGCCAATGATCAATTAACATTAGAAAGACTCCTGAAATTTGTTAGGACAGAAAAGAAGAATGCCAAGAAGAGGCTAAAAAAAGGGGTACAAAAAATCTTTAGGGTAAGATTCCAAATTGTACATAGTGTACTGTTTATTTTCACCTTTCCTCCTCATTCCTTTGCAAAAGAGCAAGTATTCCCATTGCCAAATAGTGAGTCAAACCAAGGATGGGACAGCATCTAATTGAGAAATGACCCCTTTGGAGTCTGTAGAGATACCTGTCTGAAATAAGTAACATTCATTTGAACACCTTCCTCTGCTTTGACTTAGAATGATGCTGGATGGTTAGTTTGCACAAGTGCCAATTTTTTAGACTGTTTAACTTAGCTAAGAACTCTCTCACTTCAATTCACCACCATTCTTGTGAAGAAAGAGCTATAGGCAACTTAAGCAGAGGAAATGTCACATTTGAGACTTCAACCGGAATTATGCAAGCCCTGCATTTTCTCTGCACAGAAAACCTGTGCATCTGCAAGTAAAAAGAATGCATCTGATATGATTTTCTGCAGTTTACATGGCTAATATTTTGTGGAAATTTCATCTGTAGATGTAGCCCATACTTTTTAGATCACTTACCTTTATGTTTCTTAGCAGTAGCTGGTTTGATTAATGCCAGTGTGTGCTCCTGAGGGAAGAAGAACTGTAATTCCTTCTGAGCGTCAGCGGGTGTAGAACTACCATGCAGCTGGTCAATAGGTATGTTGTTGACTGCATACTTTGCACGCAAACTAGGAGTCATTAAAAGAGTAAGTTACTTAAAGGAATAGTCATTTTGAACTTCAACTATGACTAATCCAGTAAATTTAAATTAATGTTGATCTGGTGACTTAAGTGTTTACTCCCTGTAGGATTAAGAAGCCTTCACTGTTTACAGAAAGAACAAAGACATTTTTAATTAACCACCTGAAATATTAACATCTTCACTCCTAATTGTCATCTTGTTATATTTCCAACATTATGATATCTTGTTCTCGCTTAATGAAACACAATAGATTAGATGATACCACAGCAGTTTCTAAGAACAATAAAATAAACAGGTAAAATAAATGGGTAAAACTAACATGCTCATTCATAAAATGTGTGGAAGAAACTTAGTCACAAATAAAATACTCTACTGCTGGCAAGTTTTCATAAAGGTAAGAAAATAAGTGTCTGTTCTGAAAAATAATGGTACTATTTCAAAAAACCAAAATAAATCGTTAAACATGAGATATTGCCAATATTTTTTTCACGTAGAAAATTAGTAGCAATACTTCTGTAGAACTCAAAGCCTAAAAATTGCCATCCAAGGTCACAAAGATTCAACTGAATAGCCAAGTAACCTGTTCATACAACTGTCAGAGCAGGATTATAAGATTATCACAGGTGGATTCTTCCTGTGGAATGTGCTTCTAGCAGTGAAGGATTTTTCTCTGACTCAAGATCTTCTTTGGCTTTAATATCCTTTTTTAAACTCAGCTTTTCATTGTGCTCAGTAGCCATTATTTCTCAAAAGATGTTATAGTCACTATGTCTAATACACTTCTGCCAAGAAAAGCTTAACAAACCCCAGAAAAAAATATATCAGTTTCCAGATGATGGCACTATAGTTACACTTGTTGGAATGCCGTTTTCAATTTGATGAGGAATGTGTAAGTAAATTGGAAGCTGTGAATGGTAGTTTACTAGTGTAAGTATTACCTGTTCGGATTTTCCTTCTTAGCATCTTCAACAGTCTTTGGGCCTAATAAATCTCTCCAGTGTGCTATAGCATTTTCTCGTGTTAGAGCAAGTACAAGAGTTGGACCACTGCAGAATGGGAAAACTGGCATTAAAAATATCAAATATTAAACTCACTGTAATCTGTAAAAGGAATTTGATGAAATACAGTCCAGGCCAGGAAAATGAGCCCTAATGCTGAAGGACTTAAAAACTCATCTCCATTAAAACATCTGCAGTCTGATAAAGCCTTGTGGTGCTGAAACGCAAATTCGAATTTCAAAGTTACTGTATGTTAACACAACAGGAAGAATGTTGTAGAACTGAGCTATTGGTCTATTACTAGCCATAAAAATGCTGATCAGCTTGTATTTGTCCCAGCCATGTCTCAACTTCCTATGAAGGCAATACCCAAACATGATTTATTTTTCCTCCCCAAGGAAATCAGCACGCAGCATGGATGAAGATTTCAGAACTCTCCTACAGACAATCTAAATGCAGCCTTCCGGAGCAGAGCTCAGCTGTTTGCACCCAAATCAATGGAACTGGCCACTGACTTCAACATCCTATATGTAGAGATATGGAGTAGCTAGTAATTTAAAAACCTGATTTATTTATCTACAGAACTTGGTAATTATCTTATTATCTGCAGTTGTGTGGTCCTGTTTTTGAGTTTTACTGAACTCTCAGGTGCATGAGTATCCTGTAGCCATGTGTCTAGAAACATTTCATCAAATATGCAGTCTAAAGTCATTCTTAAAAAAAACAGGCAAAGGAATAAAATAACATTGACATTTACATTCTCAATATATCAAAAACATTAACTATGTAACTCTTCTCCTGACAGATTAATGTCAGATTAATGCTGGGGAGACAATATAACATAAGAATATTTCTTTAGTAGAATTAGAATTTTTCAAGTTCAAAATATGAGACTTTTTATATGCCCTAGATGGAAAATGTAGTTATTAACACTTACGCCGTCTTTCCTTTAAGAGAGAAGGTCTAATTAAGGCCAAAGTCTTTTCAACTTTTTGGTCTGTCTTCTTTCTGTCAAAATTTGGGAAGAAGAAGGCGAGCTGCCTGCTGGCATCTTCTACACTGTCTTGCACATCACATATATTTAATATACTCTCAGTTTCCACAGTTCTTTCCAAGCTAACGAATCACAAAATAATACAGTATTTAAGTCACTGCATACATTGTGTTAACAGCTGAGTTCTTGAAAATGTACTTTCTTAAAATTTAGTGAAACACAAGACTAGAATGCCAAACTCAGTTTTTATTAAATTCAGATTAACATCCAAAGTAATGGTTCTGAGAAGTCTTAATCTCAAAAATTGTTGTCATGTGCTACGAAAGAGAAATTTGAGCCATGCAGCTTTTCTGATTCCAGCTTATTCAAAATAGTCTCTCTGTTTGACTAGACAGAATTCACACTGACAAGTGTACAGTGTATGATGCATAATGATCAGTATAATGATTGTGCTTAATCCATGTACGGCATGATCAGAGAAATGATAGCACTACAGGATTGTCTTTAACTGAGACACTTCTCATTGTTCTTTGCCTGTATGTCTAAGGTTTATTTTGCTATGTAAATACAGTCTTGGACACTTACAGAAAATGCAGTATTCCCCAGTTGTACTAAATTAATGCAGAAAGGGATACAGCAGTCATCAACAAAAATATCAATTGTTATGGCAAGTTCTTTTTTGGAACAAAGTATCTAAATTCACGTGGCTTTAAGTAAATCTCATGTCTAAATATAAAACTTGATCCAATATTTGAATTTTTATGAACGTTCTCTTTATTGTCTGATGTTGTGCGTGCAAATATCATCCTCTTTTAAAATTCTCTACAAATATTTGGCCTAGGAGAAAACCAGATATTTCAAGATACCATGGTTGTGAACACCTAATCCTTACAATATTTTTATGCATCTTGGAGTGTGTGTAGTGGAACAAACCCCAAAATCCTCTCACTTGATGGCTGTCCCAGGGAGTGTGGCATGCTTCAGGTGTCCCATAGTCTCTCTTGGGCCACATCTGCAGCTTCCCGGATACGTAGGAATAACCACGGACAAGAGGGCAACCCTCAGTGGGCAGTGTCTGCTATAAAGTGGACCTTCAGCTTGCAAATATAGCCCTTTTCCCATCAGTCTGATGACCCCTTCAAGGCCACGTCAGCAAGGGCAAGACATCAGTGGCCTTTGCTTGTTGCCTTTCCTAGGAAGCAAGGAGTTTCTATGTTCCCACAGGAACTGTGATTGTATCTCTAATAATGGTCTTGTGAAAGACCAGGTGAAGAAGTCTGCCTGTTCCCTGGACTCTGTGCTCACGGCCACATGAGCGTCAGCAAGAATGTTCCTTGTTTTATGGTGTGCTCGGAATACTGTAGCAGAATCACACACACACACACATTTTCACTGTTAAGTTACCTGCCTCGCTTCCCAGCCTCAGGCTCCTCAGGCACACTCTCACTCGCTTGATGTAGTTCTTTCCAGTGAGGAATAGCATCAGTTTCTTCTTTTTTTGTGATTACCAAAACGTGGCATGGTCCAGTCATCATGAGTTGAACAAAATCATCAAAATCAGGCTAAAAAACCATAATTTCCCCCCATGGAATTACAAGAACTCTGAGTTTATCATCAGAAACGAGAAGACCATACTTTCCAAAGTAACACAAAGTTTCTGTTCTAAAATGGAATTCACATAAATTTCTCAAAAACCTGTCAAATTGATTGGGAAGTTTTTTGATCAATCATTGGAGACAACACTACTAGAAAATGTCTCAAACAATTAATTGAGATAAATAAAGTCATAAAATTACATTAAGAAAGTGCCACATGTTTTTCCACATCAAAATGCAAATTACAAGAGTGAAGTTAATGATCTAGAAACTTGATATGATCAGGTGCTCTGCTTGCAGTAGCACGTGTAGTGTGACATAACAAACTGTCCTACGGTTCTAGGAATCATTTTTAAGACTGAGAATAATGTAGTTGGCTGCAAATGTAGAACTCTGAGATATTTGCAAGATATCTGTAGGCTTTTCCTTCATCCTGTTTGCTATGTTCTTTTCACTACTTCAGTTTCAACTTTTGATCTTGTAAATGTAGATTTTTCATCAGTAAATAACTTTTGAAGCTGTTGTGAGTTTTTAATCTTTTTTTTCTTGTATGTCAGCTTTTTCTTCAATATTGTGAATTTCCATTAAGATCTTATCTCCTTTTAAATATTTAACTAAGTCTTTCTTTATGAAAAGAAAGATTATGTATCTTTCTCATCTAATTATATATGATAAATTTTTTCTTTAATAATATGAGGATGAAATATTCATGTGTGATTTCAAATAATTGATTTTCTCATTCAATTATCTACATATCTATGCTTAAACTTAACCCATTTCACAAGATGAACAAACTCAAAAGAGGCATAATGAATGGCGATACAAAAATATTTAGTACAATGGATAAGTAACTATACTGTTGTGGCTTCAAAAGTACACTTGCTCACATTAAAAGACATAGATGTGGCTGTTAGATTTGGCTTTCCTGGCTCACCCAGCTTCATCATTAAAAATAAATAATTTCTGCTTCCATTTATATCTGGAAGGAAATCTATATATCTATATATCTATATCTATATCTATATATCTATATCTATATTGAGTCTCCATTATGTTATATCAGGCAGCTGCTGGACCTTCTGCAAGCTTGCAAAGTTTTCACTTAAGAATAATTTTGCCCACTGAGCACAAAGGAATCTCTATTCCATATTGTCACTTTAACGTAATTATTTTTCAGCTCGGAAATACACTTAAAGAATGGAAATAATTGGCTTCTGAATATGCATAGGGCCCTCTGAACTTCTTCTTAGTAGTTTTCTTATTCTCCCTGTCTTAATGTTGGCTAGGATCTGCTGCGGTGTAATAGTGCTGCCCTCTGTCAAACACTGCGTGCTTTTCCCCTGTCTTTGTTCCTCCCATGTCTCCCGCTACACCTAACTAATCTCAAATTTGGTTGCTGTTCCCGTGAAGATAACTTATTTTTGCCTCTACTTCAAAACTCTCTTTGTCTAAACTAGAATCCCAGCTTTGCCAAAACCAAGCTCTTCATGATTCTTTACATGTTCTCTCTGTCACTTCCTTTCTAAACCATAGTGCAGCCACCTGGTGACTACTATCAGATTTCTTTTTCCTTCTGGCTCCTTGTCTCACTTTTGTTCATTTGGAATGCTACAGGGACACTTTCCCAGCTTCTTCTTTTGATTATGCCAACCCTTTCATTGATCCCATCAGTTGGCCCTTCAGATAATATCAAACAAACCAGTTGTCTGCATATAATTCCATCTTCTGTTTATCTTATGCAGATTTTAAATAGGAGAAGGTATAAATATTTGCAAAGGAGCTTAATTTTCGTGATCTAGATCCTTCTGTAGAGTTGACTTTAGCTATCACACTGTCAAAGCACTTGACAATACCTGGGTGCCACTTTGCTAGACCACTGCCATTTAATGATTTCATTGTTTTCTTGAACAATGTTTTCTTGTCTGTCCTTAGCTATTTGTTGTCCCCTAACAAAGGATAGGGCCAGAAAAATAAACTTCACTGGAGATGCTTTCTCTTTCTGCCTGTGCATGTGCTTATTCCCAGGACTGCCCCATGATAAAAGCTGTAAAGAAGAAAAAAATATAATATATACTATAATTTATATTCTGTCTGGAAGAGTGTGTGTCAAATAGATACTGTCATATGGATGACACTGGATTTTGGTTTTGTGCTACATTTTGGCAGCTAACAGCCTACGTTTAGGGCCATGACTAAGGGTCATAGGAGAAAGAACTACAGAATCTTTTGGTATTCAATTTGAGTTCATTTTAACTTCATTGGAATGTTAAAGTGCTGCCGAGCCATGTTTGTATGACTAGCTAAGCGAAAAAGAAACATACCTCTTTTTTATTCTATGTACTAGATCTACATTAGTTCAGTTCTTTGACACACTAAAAATTGACAAGACAGAGATTTGCAAACACATATTGCTATAATGGCCTATTTTAACTGTTCCTTTTGTTTAGGTTTTCACTTTGTTTTTACCTGTTCTTTATTCTGGGCATAGAATACTCTGATTTGCTCTTCAGTTAGCATTTTCTCTTCTGCTGCTTCAATGTCAAATCATGCATCTCTAATCTGCAATTATTCAGTGGCATTTGAAAATGGATATGTACAAAATCATATGTTATTGTAAATCTAAAAATCAATTGATTTTGGAAGGTACCAAGTTTAAAATTCTTTGAAATATTTCAAATATAACTGCGACGTTTACCTAAACTAAAGTTCCAGCTTTTCTAAACACTTGACTAAATTGAGGATTACAATGCCCACTAGGTTAAGGTTTGTGAAAAATATAGTGCAGTTCAATGTATGTATTCATTCAGTAGTTAATAATCTGATTTATTTAACATTGAATAAACTCATTTTAACCATTGTGAATGCTTAACATGTAACCACTTCTAAAAGTGATCTTATTAACTATATTGTAGTCATATAAACATGTACTTGTCAGCAGGGTTTGCTTGCTAAATTACTTAGCTTTAGCAACAGAAAACAAATTAAAATAAAATCTATTTTATGATTATCTATTTTAAGTTACATTACTGCACTAAATTCAAGTATGTGTAAGAGATGAATACTTACATGACCTATATCAAAATTCATATTCCACTGACATGAGGTTTATACAATATACTGATGTTTAAACAAAAAAGACACTACCCAGCCCCAATACTGATCATTTGCCAATATTAATCTCTTTCCTAGGACTCTACTCTTTAAAGGCCCCTGCAATGCTGATAAGGGTTTCCAGACTGCCTTGACAAGTCTGAGTGTGGAGACAGCATGGCACATGCCTCACAAGGCAGTGCAAAGGCAGAGCCAACTACCAGCTGCTCAGCACCTCTCCTATGACGAAAGGCTGCCAGAATTGGGCTTGTTCAGCCTGGAGAAGAGGAGGCTCCGAGGAGACCTCATTGCAGCTTTCCAGTATCTGAAGGGGGCCTACAAGGGTACTGGAATAGGACTTTTTACAAGAGCCTGTAGTGATAGGACAAGGGGTAATGGGTATAAATTGAAATCAGGGAGGTTTAGATTGGATATCAGGAAGAAATTCTTCCCAGAGAGGGTGGTGAGGCACTGGAACAGGTTGCCCAGAGAAGCTGTGGATGCCCCATCCCTGGATGTCTTTAAGGCCAGGCTGGATGAGGCTTGGAGCAACCTGGTCTAGTGGAAGGTGTCCCTGCCCATGGCAGGGGGGTTGGAAGTAGATGATCTTTAAGGTCCCTTCCAACCCAAACCATTCTGTGATTCTATGATTCTAAATTGCTTTCCAGCACTGCCTGCTGGTTTTTTTTTCCATTACTGAGCTTCCTTCATTTCTGGTCAAGGTAGAAACAACCTATCCACACTCTGATTTTCTTTCCTGCAAAGGTCACTGGCCCCTGTCCTAAAAGTTTTAAAAACTATCATAGTTTTTTCTTGATACATAGTGTTATGAGGCATTTTTCAGAAACAGTGAGAAATTCCTGTAATTGAAGTGAGCAGTACCATGGTATCATTTTCTGAAAAGCAAAAGGATTTTTCTTTCACTGTGTGATGGCTTAAACAGATACAGAATCCTTGGATACACCCTTGCATACTTGCCGGATTAACATCCTTCGCTGCAGGATCAAATACTGCGCTACTGGCAATTATTAGAGTACAATTAGTAGTGCACGTGAATTAGCATCACCATCTACATGCCTATATTTTCCTATGTTTCTGCGGACACGCTGTCTTCCATAAGGAACTGGCTCTTTGATTTATTTGCGTCTACAGTTCTTAAAGATGCTGGGTGAATAACTTCACCACCACCATTCCTAGTTCTCACTTCTATTGTAATTTGAGGAAAAAAATGACTCTCCTGTTTGTAGATTTCACGTGTCACTGATCAACACAGTTTGAATCATGTCATACGTCCCCTAGTGACATGAAATATTAAAGCAATAGTATCAATCTAAATACCACATTATTTCAAGTCAAAATTATTTTGCTTTTATTATCCTTATCAGAGAAACATTAACAGGTCTTGTTCCAAAGCCTAGGCATAAACTTGGATCTACTTAATCTTACATCTTGCTACTATGCCTATGCTAAATAGGATAAATGAATCTTCCAGTTTTGTTTACCTTTTGTTTAATTTCCTCTACACGTCCCTCTAAAACATCATTGGGTTTTATAATTCCAATGGAATATCTGACTACTTCTTCTGGGAAAGGGAAAAAAGCATGTGTCAATGAATACATTTATCAGAATAAATACACAACTGAATTTTCCATTACTTACAAGTGGGATTCTTTAAATAATCCTCCATTTTAACATGGAGATGGCCAAACAGTTGTTCCAAAATATAAATTACTCCAACACTTAAAGCAAATCTTGGAGTGTGGCACTGTCCTTGGCCATCCCTGGAATCCACATTCCTGATGAACCACTAGTGTTTTGGGTCATATGGTGGAGAAATGGTTTACATGCAGCTAGTTGTGGTGAAAAAAATACTATTTAAGATGGTTGCTTTGTCTAGGGAGCTCTTTATGTACAAGACTAGAAATGTGAAAGGAATGAAGGAATTTTCACTAAGGAAAATTCACTAAGTGAAAATCTGTATGAATATTGGATATTTTCCATAAAATATACATTTCTTGTCATAGTAGAGGTTTGTTTCCTTAGCACTGTGGATGCTGAAATCATTTGCAATTAATAACTGTTGAAGTAACACATGCTTGCTAACACAGTCTAGTGTTTAATCCAAGAGGTGTTCCTGGTTGTAGACATACAACACCCATAGCATAAAGATCCTTGCAAAATGAAAGAAAGTGGTCAGAAGAGAATATAAACTACATCTTTCTTTGCAAAATCTGAGGTTTACTGTTAAGCATTAGCACGGAATTCAGTCAGATCCCAAACACTGTAGAAGAACTCGATAGTTTTAACAGAAACATCCAAATACTACTTGTTTCCAGTACTAGAACACACACATGGGCACCAGCATGCAGTAAGGGAAATATTACCACAGTGTGTTAGTGTATTATGGCTTCTGACATGAAGCTGAGCCCAAGCTTAAAACTCTATTCCCTGATTTTGTTGCATGTTTAGGTTCCATGGATTAGTGCAAACTCCCTATATAATTGCTAAAGGATCTATAATACCGTATTACCAGGTCTCAGAGGGTTTAAAGCTGAGGTCAGGAGCATGTCACTTGAACCATACAATAAAGAAGACATGAAGAGGAAGGAGAATGGACACAACTTAATCTGTGACAGTGATTGAATGCCTGATCACAGGGGAAAAAAAAACCAAACCAGTATAAAGAAAGAGAGAGGACGGAGGAGTTCTTTCCATCTGAACGTTCCCAAATGACATTCTGTGCATATATGAAGCAGCAGGAAGCTTCAATAGCCACAGATAACAGTAAGAATAGAGAACATATTTGTCCCAGCTCATGACAAGCCTGAAATAAATCATAGACACAAGACTCACAAGCAGGATGGTGTATAGTTTTCAATCGCAGGATGGTGTATAGTTTTCAATCTTTTTGGAACCTTACCCTACTCTTGTGGATTTATGCTCTTGTGTAAGTCTGTCCTTTAGTGCTTAAATCTAGTCTGGTAAAAGAGTTAATTAAAAATAATCTGAAATACAAGGCATGTTATTCCTTCAGAGATTAACTCTTCCAACCTTCACAGGCTGCCCCAACTTGGTGTTTCTGTAGAACATCCAAGGGTTAACAAGCACCATCTCAGCAACAGCACAGAGCTAACACAGGGACTGTGTAGAAGTGACTTTCAAACACTAGTTTTACACAGGAAAATTCCCGACACATAGCATTGCTGCTATGTGCCAGGGACCTGCATTCTGAAGGTTCCCAAAGCGGGATGAAAACACTGATGATGAGAGTCCAATAACTTAATTCCTTAAAGAAGAAAGCTTCCCCTCAGCCTGATATCCTCAATCATAACCTCTCACGTTATTAACTCAAAGGAAGATCTATTGGTGCTGGACATACATGATTCCGAACCAAATCACTAAAAAGACTTTTTTTCTTTTTCTTTCGGTTAACATCGCTGAACTAAATCAAATATATTTACCCTCGGGTGCATTCTCCGCAACATCCTCTTCTGATGATTTCTCTTCTAGGAAAACAAGTTCATCTGCCTAAGGCAATTATAAATACAGTACAGCACCAGTGTGAAGCTAAGGTCACAAAACACAGCTGTCAGATCTTTACAACACTTCCACCTTAATGCAGTAACATATTTTCTAACAAGGAAAGAGAGTAAATGTAGGAAAAACATAGGGCTAGACTGATTTTCCTTTGCTGACCTGCAGTTTGTTAAAAGTTTCCCTTTACTGTAAGAGTTCTTTGATTTCCATTTCAACTCAAAACAAGCAGCGACATGGCTATTGCTGATGTCTTCATTTGTTTCATGTGATGCACAAATATAACTAAATTTTATATGAAAAATACTTAGTCCAGAAAGAATAAACATAAATAAAACCTTTATGTGCTAGTGACATTTCATCCATTTCTCAATTTCTTGCATTCATTGGCTAATCTATAAATTTATTAAATTTTTATAAATTACCATTTAATGGAAATTTCTAACCCCTCACATATGTCACTATGCTGTCAAGAAAAAAAGTACAAAAAATTAAACATTATATTAAGGAAAACACTGTCAATGACATTGAAAGAAACCATGTAAATGTAATAGAAATACTCATTTATGTTTAAGTATCTGGTTTGTGAGTACCTCAGTGCATTCTTTCTGTCCAGTTGCACTTCTTTCTTCTTGCACTAGCTCTGTTATTTTCTTAGTTAGAAGAGGAGCATTCACACCTCTCACTATTGCAATAATTTTGCCATTCTGTGCAAGACAAAATAACACTCTCAGTGAGTTTTTGTCACTATTTACTAGCTCTTAATTTCTGTCACATGGAGTTTTCTATCTTTTAATCTGCATTAACTTTCAGCGTGTGCTCTACCACACTCAGGAACACCAGAGTGAAGCTAACTAAGGGTGATCAAAGATACTGCCAACCTCACTTGGCAGCATTCAGATTCAAACCTGAAGGTGTCCTGAAATTATCATTGTTCTTGGCCCTGAGTTGCTGGAATTCAAATCCTAGCACCCTCAGGTTGAAAAAACCCACTGCCTCATAAGCGAGCAGAGTTCTACAGTCCAGTCCTAGGAGAACAGTCTTTCTGTATCCGTCAAGGAGAGATAACCAGTATGATTCATTGTTAAAACTGCTCAGATGTGAAAAATGCAATTTTAGTTGTTTATCTTAAAAAATTTGAAGTGGCAGGAAATGCAAACTCTGTTTCCCTGAGGGAAGGTGTGTATAAAATAATCATTTCACTGTAGCCACATGTAGACACTTTATGCCAGGTAACCCCGGAAAACTTATACTGATTTCTCACTAAGTAACTACCAAAACTGTGGCTACCACAAATCTTCTGTGGCTGCATGTGCAGTGGCCACAACAAAAATGTGCCCAGGAACCGTGGACTCAGGGATGAGAAACACCCTCAAGTAAACAACATCTGATGATATGATCCTACATACTGTAAAATGTAAATGTATGGTCTATACAGCTTCACATTTCTTCTTTATCTGCCAAAAAATTCATGCATAAGTAGGCAGAACATTAAAATAGACTGATGTGATGTACTTAGAACACAGAAGAGAAACACAGGTTCACATTTATTCCTAAATGGTCGCAGAGTTGATATGCTGTCAGCCTCTGCCTGAAGTCAGATGTAAAAGATTATTTAATTACCTAAGTGTGTGTATGCATGCAAGTGTGTATAGATATGCATAATCATATTTGCCTGCAAGAAAACTGTAGTATTATATACTGTGGTGTTACACACTCAAGCTGCAGTCTTAAATACAACCAACAGTCTTTATGACACTTGCTGGTGATGAAGAAGGAACTGGTTTGGTAACACGGGATTAGCCTCCCTTCATATTACAGCCGCTAATCATGGAAAAATACTTTATCCTAATACTGTTTTCCCATGTAGGTTTTAATGCCTTGCATAAAAATGAGGAAGTAGCCCCTGAGGTCTTGACAAAAGAGATTATTCACTCTATTAAGTTTAAGAGATATTAAGTATAAGAGATATGCAGAAGAAGAGGCAACTAGGCCAAAATTATGACCACTCGGTATCAGGACAATAAAATGAAAGCTCTGCATATGTAAACAGATAAAAAGATATATTTTAAATAAAATATAAACAAAGTTCCACACAGAATTTACATCTTCACCACTGCAAAATGCAACAGATCCTCTTCACCAAACTCATTCTTCAGTTTTCTGAATAAATTCACCACAGCTTTGCAAGGACCACACCAAGCTTGATACACATCTATTACTAGAATGTAATAGTTTGAAATTACAAAGAGCTGGCTTGTGAAACTTATGAGACATACATATTTATGAGTGTATTGGATGTTGTTGGACTGAGCGAACTGAAAACGGGGAGTAATACACATCATAGAACATGCACCCTCAGGAATCCTGACTGATTAACTGCTAAGGTACAAGTGTACAGTATTTATTTAGTCTGTACAAGACTTTAGGGAAAAATTTCCACAATTTCCTACCTTCTGCCATACAGAATGTGATACTGGAAAGGTATTTTCTAAACATAGGTCTATAGCAGTGCATAAAATAATGGATAATATGATTTGTGACAAGTTGTTATTTACCAGAGAAGCCAGTATATATTCACAAACATAATGTATAGATTTATAATTATATTCATATAACACTTCTTTCAAAGATAATATAGCACTAGTCTTCTAGATTTATAACAAGTATCTATTAAAAATGATACGATATATAAGTATGAAAAACTGTAAGTATCTTCATGAGATATTAAAAAGAAAATAGCAACAGTTAGTACCTACTACACCTTTTGTCAGCAACATTTCATCCCACTGGTTTTGATTGGTTATTATTGTCTGAAAAAAAATGAATTGGCTTTTTAACATCTTTAAAAGGCAGGAAAAAAACCCCTATTCTTCACTAGCATTGTTCAGATAATTAGGATTTATACCTGGAGCTGGGTTTCTTTCTTCTTGCCTGCCATTTTCCAGTGACTATAGGAAAAACATCAAAATACAGAGCACAGTTAACAGTTTTTAAAGGACATGCAACATACAGAACTTATTTATATGGTTTTCAACACAGCACTGACCTCTGATTCCCTTAAAAATTAACTCAACTGAAGCCGCTACAACAATGTCAATTAACACCCCACATCAGAATTCTTTCAAGCAATACACAACTTATGTGCAAAACCCACATAACACAGGAAACAGAATGAAATTTAGTTTCTTAATCTGTTAGGGTCTTAAAAAATCTTTGGCCTCGACACTTTTTCAAGCTTTTAATTTGTCTGTTCAGAATGGACACAGGGACCTTGAATATAAAGGCGAAGTTCATTTATACAGGTAGAAAGCACGATTGGTCCAGAGTATGGTGTGGCTGTTTCCATACCTAGAGAAACTCTTAAAGGCATCCCAGTGGGTGAGAATTTCATTATCGAGGTAGAGGTTTAAGAAGCACTGGGAAGCAAATGTAGGTGTCTCTAAACTGTTCACATTTCACATATGCGTGTTGTCCCTGATTCATGAATTCTCCATGCTTCCAATTTACTTCTGAAGCCCTGCCCAGGCATAGTAACTGCTGTTACATGTGTCTACTCTATCTTAAGAAAATCTTGTTTCAGTGGCTTTGTTGTTACTTTTCTTAAGCTTTCTGGGACTGCTCACCAGAGCATGACTTGCAAAGCCCCTGCTGAAGAGTTAGTTTTATTTCCAAAAACTAGTATGGAGAAAAAGGTGTGTTAACAGCACTTAAAGGAGCTAGAACAGATGTTCTTTTTCGCTGTTAAATCATCCCAAACTGACGGATGTTCGCTCTGCGGCAGTATGAATGAGGCGTTTCCACAGACCTGCAGAATTTTTCAGTGCTGAGATTATGCTGTGCCCTGACAGCTTGGATTAGATTGACTAGGTGGCGAAGCAGACTTCACATTCATATCAGAAAGAATGCATTCATATAACCAACACTAAATCACTTCTTACATTTTTCTTGCTGGAAAACTCTAGCTTTGGAACTAGCATAGACTTTGCATTGTTCTGCTTAGAAGTTGTGGAGTGCCCTTGAATAATCTTTTCTTTCTGCACGAAGTAGGAAAACAACTTCTGAAACCTTAACAGGCTTACAAAATTAGAAATAACTACAAAAGATGAGATATTTAACCCGACTGCCATGTGAAAGTTAAAGCGCCAAAACGTAGGCTATATTTTGGGGTTTCCTTCGCAAACTGCTAACTTCTTTATCCAGACCACTTCATGAAGGTTCACTTTTTTATATATTAGAAAAGAAAAAGTAGTGAGGAGAAACACTAGAACAAAGTCATGCTCATGTACCAAATGTTAAAAGGCTGACACAGCCTGTTCTGTAACTGCTCTGCTAGAATGGATTATATGTATGCTTTGGATAACACAAAATATTTAATCTAAAAGTAATCTCATTCACAAATTTGGTGTTTTAAAATATTGGGCTTAAAAGAAAAGGTTGATTTTCACTGCACCCATCCCCATCAACACATTTGCAAAATTTAGAAGAAAGTAGTAAATGAAGTTGGAGTTGTGTCACCTGTTTGCTAATCAGCAGCTGAACCTCTTCTTCTTGAGTCTCATGCTGTGCCTCCCTCATTTTTTTTTTTCTAATTGTCAACATCCAGTGAGGAATTAGGACGACATGTTACTGTTTAGTAATTGTTGATAAGGTACATACCTGATTGGAGGTGGGGCAGGAAGGAAAGGAAATTTAATAGTAAGGTCCTTGAATAAGGAAAAAAATCTTCTCCATCATAGTACCTTTAACCTCTTCCTTTCTCTATACTTGATCACATTTTACTAGTGTGGATTTATTTGGGGAATTCTTCTCTTGGTCCCTGGGATGATGTTTGAGGCATCATATCTACAGAGACATGAAAGCAAGACCTTGATTGGAGGTTGCACCTGATTTCAATGTCAATTCCCACCTCCCCACCCCACACCAAATGAAGGACTTGCTTCTGTCACAGTGTTTTAGCTGCCAACTTAGGCAGTTTCAGTGCAGCTTGTTGATTTTAATGTTCTTCAATGACAAACACTGTCAAAAAACTCTGCAACTCTGCACTTTCAGTGAAACAAGTATAATAAAAATATGTTTCTTTAGGTTACAGGGTATAGTTCTGTAAAATCCTCAATTAATTCAATGATGACATATTTAGCTTATCCAGATGAGAAATTTCAGTTGCCATTACAAAAGGTATCAGAGAAAAAGGGTGAGGAGTTTACTGTCTTTTTTTCCTAAATCAAAATGGCCCTGTAAGAATACTGAAACCATGCAATGGATAAACCAAAATGGGTTCATGATGAATGACTATGTAATTTTTCTGAGTAACTTTAAAGCTATTTCATTCCATTTTGTGCACACCACTTGGTTTCAGGTCTGCTCTTTGTCATGAGTTGTTAATGCTCAGAGTGACTTAGTTTCAAATTACTAACATTCTTTTACAAAGTAATGAAAACCATCTATAGACATTGCTGAGATTTGTAACCCTTGAGACAAAACTAGAGATGGGTTTTCCCTGCAAGTTAGTCTTTTTCTGTGCCCTGCTACCTGCTTGGATGCCAGTGCCTATGTAGCTGTGATGATTACCTGCTAGTAAACACCGTGGAGACCTTAATCACCTTAATTTATAATCTCTGGTGATGTCTTCTGTAGCTGTATAGTTCAGACATAGGCCGGTGCTGCCGTTGGTTCAATCTGTGCCTTTTACTTGGTAGATTTCCTGAATGTGTCCCGGTGTTCCTCCTGCCTCGCTGCCTGGATTCGCTCCAGGATGCTCATGATAAAATAACATCTGACTTTCCCAGCTCTTCTGCAGACCTGTTCTTAGCCAGGCAGTGCAGCAGTCTGTGTAACTTGAAAGTTGTGTGCCTGTATACTGACTTTCTCTGCATCATAAGTAGACCATGGGTGTGACAGCAGTTGGAAGAACCTTCTGATTTCTTGTATTGTTGTGGGAAACAGAAAGAAAGTATGTAAAAAGGTGGACTTTTCATTTCTTGAAAACAAAAATAGCAGTTATGGTTCAGAAGGTTGCAAAACTGAAGAACACAATGCTTGCTGCTGCAAGTTCAGATCTCCATCACACAGACTTTTGCTGATGCAATAGTTGTGAGGCAGAATGGTATCGATAAACAAAGAAACAGCATAAAATAAATTAACAATCTAAGAAATTTTCTGTAAGGATTTACTGTGACACACCAGCTTGTGCGCTCTGAAGGTGAGAGACCAGATTACTCCAAAACCAGGCAGTTAGCTTCAAGGTGGCCATCCAAGACTACTACAGTTGACAGTAGAGGAGGTTTGAGAGGTAATTAATTTTAGTTTTGCCCGTAAGTGGTAGCTAACGTAATGGAATTGACGGCTTCTGTGAACTTGCTTTCAGAGAATGGCCTGGCTCTGTCAGTGGTAGGTACATCCTCTAATTTTCCCTGAGGACAACACGATGTTACTAATTCATAAACGTGTACTGCAAAAGATAAGTTCGTGAATGCTAGTGGGGAATATATAGAAAATGTACAGATGGAAAGGAAATGAGAGAATGCAGTGGTTTAGAAGTCTTGATAAATATTGGAATTAATCCTTCCAAGTAATGTGACTACCACCTCTAGGTCTTGGCCCCCTACAGCAAGGAAAATCAGGGAAATTACACTGGTTCAACTTGTTTAATGCATGCCAAGTCTTGGCTTGTCTGCAGCATGTATCTGCTTATAGAAGTACTGCACAGGCCAGCAGCTGCCAACCTTTCACCTGGCAGAGGGCACACTTTTTCACTGAGGACTTTGAGGGATAAATGCCATGTGCTTCCCCAGGACATGACAGAAGCATGACAGAAACCACAAGTGATCGTTTCTGTCATATGTTCCTCTGGGTGGGAAAAGGAAATCTGGGGTTTGATCATGTAGTGAGTGATCATATGTCAAACAGGGTGGTCATTGGGAGAGAGAGTAATGGTCACTTGTTAGCTGAAATAGGAAATTTTTATGTGGCTGGCAATGTATTTTTATCTATAGATGAATGGTTCTGCTGGCAAAGGGTGATACACCCACTGGATGTGTGCTGGATGACACATCCTATTTGTGAGCTGCAATTCGGGTTTCACCCAGGTTTTCCAATATTACATGTGCTAGAGGATCAAAAAACCCCTCTGAGTCATCTCAAAATTAGATTTGCCTCCGCTGTCATGGTTTCCTTCCTGTGCTCCAGCTGCAGCCACTGCATGTGTACATGTCATGTTCATAGGAGGTGCCCCTGGTTGTGGGGATCGCACTGCAGACAGCCGAAGTGCCAAACACCCTGCCAGTCCCACCGGCTCACCACAGAGGTTGGTGGGGTAACAAAATTGTTTCCCCAGTACTGGTCTTGAAAACAGATAGGAAACATATATATGCATTCACACACGTGCTACACACTCGGCATGTGAAACTGTACACAGTAATTCTTTGTTCACAGACTGCTAACAGCTATATCATCCCATAGGCTTTTCCTAGTACAGGTGGTAACATGGCATAACAATTGTTACCTGAAACAAAGATTTCCTGGTGGAACATGGTCCAACAGTGGAATAAAGTAATTGGAGATCCATTAGAGAACCAGGGATTTATATTTCAGATATGTTTAAACTGCTTCCTGATTTTTTTAGCACTGTAGTTTCTATTCGCTAACAGCTATATCATCCCATAGGCTTTTCCTAGTACAGATGGTAACATGGCATAACAATTGTTGCCTGAAAGATTTCCTGGTGGAACATGGTCCAACAGTGGAATAAAGTAATTGGAGATCCATTAGAGAACCAGGGATTTATATTTCAGATATGTTTAAACTGCTTCCTGATTTTTTTAGCACTGTAGTTTCTATTTGCCAGTCTCTTTTTTTTTTTTTTAACAAACTCAGTGGCTGATCCCAGTGAGTTACTCACTGTTCAAATCTGATGAACTTCAAGACCAAAGCTGATGAATTTCAATCTGAACCCCAGTTGAATCCTTATAACTTTTTCTCTCATAATACACGTTTTAGTTCTAGAGTTCCATGTCTTCCTGATAACATGGTATATAAATATATAGTGATATACATGTCTGATGTATGAGTGTGCGTATGTGTATATATACACTGATATATTTATACATCACTGATATATAAATGTACCAGTATATACTGATATAAATGCAATGACATGGTCATTATATCTATCCAGGAGAGTTTTGTTGATAATTTCTTTTAAATTATTCCCTTTCCTCTTCTATGTGTACAAAATCTCTATCATGCTGCAGGCAGCTGTTTGATCCTTAAATGAGAGAGGTTCTAGCTTTATTTAAATGATGAAACAGGCTATAAAAATGGTAATCCTGTAAAGAATAAGAAAATGGTCTTCTAGGTATTCCCAAGAAGACATACTAGTTACAGCTTTTTGCTCTGTTCTGTACATGTGTGTCTAAATTCAGCATTATGTAATTACGTGTTAAACAGAACAGGCCTATTTGTTTTATACAAATAGCTATAAATCTAGTTTTACCTTCAACTTTGAGCACATACAAGTTTTAAAACCTGATTCCACACATTTTTTACCTAAATATGTTCAATGTTCTGAGTTGTCTCCAAGTATTCCATTAACATATCCTGTAACTACTTCATAAGTTTTCATTAACCCAAGCTCAAAACTTCACAACTTTTCTATATGAATCTACTGCCAAATTGACTTTCACCACTTTGTCTGAAGTTCCAGCATCTGAAACACAGAGAGACGCAGAGAGCTACTTCAGTTACAGATGGCAGAAGGACATTTGTCTCTCATATAAAGATTCTGATAGCTTTTCCTTTTTAATGAAAGACAAGCAGTGGATATAGCACAATAGAGCTATCCCCATACATGGAATTTTAAGTAGCACGCTTTCTGGATCCAGAATATTTTTCTTCTTCTGTGCCTCAAAGTAATTTATAATTCCCAAGTTTAAATATAGGTTACAAAATAATAATGATATATAACTTCATGTCCAGGCCTAATGTCCTATCACATCACTTGCTTTGCTTCACTTGTATGATCCATATCAGACAGGAGTGGTGGCAGTGACCTGCTGACTTCAACACACCTTAATCTTGGACTCTTGCTCAAAAGAGAGTATCTGATATTAAAACCAAATGCCTGAAGAAGAATCTGAATTACAGAAACTTCTCTTTGTTGAAGGTTTATCAGTGACTGGCCGTGTAGCTAAAACCGTTTCGTCTGTGTGTGTGGATGAAACCTGGCAAGTTACAGTCATACTGAGTGAAAACACACAGAGATGTCAGCTCAAGCCAAAGAAAAGCTCTCAGATTTTCTCATTTTTTTTATAATGTCTGTCCAACATCAGTTCTAGATCATCACACTTTGGTTGCATTTTTACTATTAAACTGAACCATGTGCACTGTTATTCCCTGGCATTGGCTTTTCTCAGTAAAACTGTAAACTCTTAAAATCATCTGTAAGTTGGTCTCTGGAAAGTATTTATCCCTGACAGCCAGCACTTTCCCTAAGCATGTCCTGCACATGGTGTGAAAGCTGGGAGGTGCTAGGGACCACTACTGTTTACTCCTATGGAGATGGCCATGCGTGCTCTGACAACGTCTCAACAAGCATCAGTCCATGCTCTAGGTTCTATGGGGTAGGTTAATGACATCCTATAAAATACCCATTCCTTTCTTTTTTGACCTGGAGTTGAAGTAGTGCATGGGGCTGCCAGCATGTCTGCCTTTCTTCTAGCCAAAGAGGCTCTGGACAAGAGTGAGAGGAGTTCAGCTCCAGCTGGGACTCCTCGGGGAGTACAGGGGGTTCTGTGTATCATGTCCTGTTTTCTCAAGACACTGAAGAAGGCAATGGTGATGTTCAGGAGAGCACAGGGCTGAAACCTCAGTCTGCTGCAGCCTGACATATGTAAAGTGGCTGTGTTGATCTTCAGCAGGTATTCAGGCCTGAGGCCTGGGTCAGGAAGCATATGCAGCCTCCATTTCTGCTGTTGACTGCGTGCCATTCTCCAGAGGCATCATGCCAACCTCCAAGAACAAGCCAGCTGAGCTGATCTTCTCTCACGTGCTGACACCCAACTCAGAACATCCCTCTCAGCAATATGATCTGGCCTGAAGCTTCCTCTAAAACAGGAAAAATTAGGTTTATGCCTTAATTTTTCTCATGAGAGAGAGCAGGGCTGAATAGTCGGGAGTTTTAGAGACAGATGCCTGTAGATGTGAGCCAATACACACAGAGGCAGGGAATGTGCTGTAGCAGACAGGAGGGTGTAAGAGCGGAAGTCAGCAGCTCCTCCTTAGCTGATAGTCTCCCATGGCAACGGCAGCGGATGAAATAGCATCAGCCAGAGCTGTCCTGCTGGCATCCAGACATGGTCCCCACTGGGATCTCCACTCCCTATCATGCTTGGCACAAGGGTGGCAAGCACAATAAAGTGGTTACAGCTGCCAGCTGAAATTCACTTTGGCAGGCACATAGACTGTGCGTGGGTATGTGCTAGCCCAGAGGCAATAACTTTCATAGCCTGTCCCTTGTTCCTTCTCATGTGGGGCTTCCAGGGCTCTGCCACACTCTCTGGCATCCACCACAGACCACATCCTTGGTGGCACAGAGAAAAAGGCATAAGCAGACCAAGGCATAACAAAATAAGGAATACAGCTCGGCTTCATTTGTAGAGACAAGCCTGGTTGCCTAGGGAATGCCCATCTGTCATGTGCAGCGCTTAAAGACGGTTGACAGGTAGAGGAGGTGCAGGTAGAAGTCTACACTTTAAGAAAGGATGTATGTACAAGGTCTGCCAAGGGTGAAAGACAAACCTAGTAATTTTCAAATACATGAGCAGGATGGCTGCAAGGCTTTGATGGTTTGGTGCAGGGGTTTATTTGAGTGCTGTGGTGAACAAGCCCTAGCCTTCAACCAAGTACACCAGATGCCCCATTTGGACTTCTGTCGTAAGGTCTTGGGAGGCCAGTGAGGCTGGGATGGCTATCCAGGTGTTGGAGGTCCCAGGTTCTCCACTGTCGTTTTGCTGGAAGGGTGGTGATAGTACACACAGTGTTCACCACACTGTTCTCCAAGCTGGTGTCTCAGAGTTTATCACTTCACTGTTATATAGGCAGTGCCCTACTGCACCCATAAATGTAGACCCACATGAAGCAGGATTTAATCGACAATAGCTTGTTTTGAACTCAAATATAGGCAAACTATATATATATATATATGGGTCTGTTTATCCTGGAGAAGAGATGGCTGAGAGGGGATCTCATCAATGCTTATAAATATCTAAAGGGCGGGTGTCAAGAGGATGGGGCCAGACCCTTTTCAGTGGTGCCCAGCGACAGGACAAGGGGCACAAACTGGAACACAGGAAGTTCTACCTGTACTTGAGTAAAATATTCTTTAGTCTGAGGGTGCCAGAGCACTGGGACAGGCTGCCCAGAGCGGTGGTGGAGTCTCCTTCTCTGGAGATATTCAAAACCCACATGGATGCATTCCTTTGCGATCTGCTCTGGGTGAACCTGCCTGGGCAGGGGGTTGGACTGGATGATCTCCAGAGGTCCCTTCCAACCCTGACCATTCGGTGTGATTTTGTGTGATTCTGTGCAATATAACATAATTGGTAATAATGTATAACATTTCTGTACCCAGTGGCCCAGTAAAAAATCCTACTGACATCAATAGAAGCAGGTGTTAGTGTGCCTTACGCTAACCACGCAAGGCTCCAGCCCTGGTCTGTTATGTTTGTTACCAAAGACGAAAACTTGCTGTGTGAGGTACCAAATGTCCCCTGTCTCAGCTCGGAATAACAGCAAAGTTTAAAACTGGTCCCATTTTCCAAGCATTCCTACCACAGAATTCTCTAATTCCCTAAATAATATACGTATATTGAGTCGTACCAGTTAATTGCCCAAAAGTGTATTCCTCTGGGACACTGGATATCTGCACAGTGTGATCTGAAGTAGCATGTGGTCTTTGCTTTCTGCCAAATGACCACGTGGCCCAGGAGAGTAGAGGGTAAGCAGCATCTGCTATAAAGTGGTTCTCAGACCTCTTACAAGCAGATGTCTGTGGGTGAGAGGAGGATGCCATTTCAGCCTTTGGAGAATGTTGTACTCTGGCAGCAGCAGAATGGTTAGTATAGCTGCTGACGGTGCCTGTGAGTCTTCCTTGATGGCCCCTGAAGCTTGCAGTTAATGTTTGACAGACTCCTTGCGGAGACCACCAAAAGGATACAAGAATCACACTGCATGCTTGGGATTGTTCAGCCTGGAGAAGGGAAGGCTCTGGGGAGACCTTATAGTCCCTTCCAGTACCTGAAGGGGCTACAAGGAAGCTGGGGGGGGCTTTTTACAGGGGCCTGTAGTGACAGGACAAGGGGTAACGGGCTTAAACTGAAAGTGGGGAGGTTTAGATTGGATATCAGGAAGAAGTTCTTCCCAGAGAGGGTGGTCAGGCACTGGAGCAGGTTGTCCAGAGAAGCTGTGGATGCCCCATCCCTGGAAGCGTTCAAGGCCAGGCTGGATGAGGCTTTGAGCAACCTGGTCTAGTGGAAGGTGTCCCTGCCCATGTCAGGGGGCTTTAGATGGTCTTTAAGGTCCCTTGCAACCCAAATCATTCTATGATTCTATGATTCTATTCTTGGAGAGGCTACAAGGAGCAAGAGAATGGTCAGCCTTGACAGTGTGGTCTTGGGCGATATGTTCCTGTAACAGTACTGCTTGCCTAAAAGCCTTTTCCTCTTCCTCTCTCTCCCTCCACTTTTCTGTGTCTCTTATTCATCTGGTAACCAACAATTTCTTTTTTTTTCTGTCAGTTAGGTGGATTTTGATGGGATATCAAAATGTTTTATGTATTCCCTGAATCCTTTTCAGGGAAAAAACTTGGCTTCTGAAAGGTAGATAAGACAGGATGCACAAAGTGAATGTAGAGCTTGGGGTAATGTTTTACTTCCATCTATGACCAGAAGCAGGAGGCAACTCCAAATCAGTTATTCAATGATTCACCATCATGCAAGAAACATATCTTAACAGTGCTGTCACCCAATAGAAACCCTAGCAACTGCAGCAGAGGAGCTTATCTAATCAGGAGGCACAAAAAAATACCCCACCATTTCTACAGAAATTTGAAATAACATTTAGGTAATTTTATTTCCTCTATGCATCATGAAAATGTTAATTATTTGTAACCTGTTGTTAATTGGTTTTGCAATTCTTAGTTGTTAGTTAGCAAATTCTTATTAATTAGTATGTGTTAATTGTGTAATTTTCCTTGCAAAAAATAGTTTTTTGCGCTGTTGTATGAAAATCTGACAGTCGCAGGGTGCACCTTCTATAGATGGCTTTCAGGTTGGTTTAGGCACTAACTTTCTTCATGCCTGGTGGAGGCTTATTTAGTGCATCAACTGTATGTCTTGAAAAATAATCTGGTGATTCATCTGGCTGTTCAAAACAATCCAAAGGGCATAATTTGTTCCTCTTCTCAACCACAAAAGAATGAGTAGACAGAGTACAGATTACAACGGAAGTACTCATTTCTTGTCTTGAAGTCTGCTTTCCATCATTTTAAATTGATTGGGACAATTTTTTATAAATGGTTTGTTTGTTTGTTTTGATGAATTTGAAAAATGTACATGGTTTGTAAACTCTAGTAACTCAGGGTTACATTATATTTTTAGTTTGTGATTTACTACATATCCTGGCTTAGGTGTTTGTTTTTCAAAATGATATAAAAGTATGCTTCTGTTTCATTAATTTTCTTACTTTTTTTAAAAAAAGGCCGTTGTGGATTTTTTTTTTCCCCATATGAAGACATTTTTGTTGAGTTTGCAAAAATTAGGTAAAAGCTGACACTTGGGCCAGTGAACTGTGGAAAAAATTAAGCATAGCCAATTGTTGCAATTGTCAAACGGTTTTTCAAGACAATCCTGAGGTAAACTTGCTGTATGCTTTGGTTTTAAATTTCTTTATGAATAATGGTTTCTCTTCTAAAAATATATAGAATTGAATATTGCAAATATTGAAACTCCCAGTTTGGTAAACTAAGAAAGTTGTCTTTACTCAATTTATTCTGGAAGCAAGAATCTGTGGTAAATATTTGCTTTGTGCTTTTTTGTTGGTCAGATTTTCTGGCTCTAGATTTGCTATATAAAGAAATATAGTAATATATGACAATACACATTTTCAATTTGTGCATAGCTGCACAAATGATCTATCAATCATTTTTGGATAATTGAGATTTTCATTAATGTCATTGTCAACAGATGAAGTAATTAAACTAATTAAATGAGCATGTTATATCTTAGAACAAAAGTAGACATGTTTTGATTATCTGCTGCCACAACAGCTGCTTGGAGCACCGTGCAGCAATTCAGCTGCGTAATGTGTGAACCGTAGGTCCACTTCAAAGGTGTAAAGGTGTTTTTTGAGAGCAGCTTTATGGGGATGGCACATTACTGGCACCCAAGTTCATCACAAATTTCAGCTGTACATCAGTAAAACCCCATAAAGGAACATTTGGGAAACATTTCTTATCCTTGATGCTAAAATGTCGTGTAGAAATCCTGGAAGTGTTACACAGGCATCAGATTGATTATGCAGTTGATGGGATAAGCAAAAAGTTGTGTCATCCACAGCAAGAAAGCTCTTACACCTAGAGATATATTGCTTGATACTCTTATATTTTAAGTGGCAAATTTCTGCCTCTGGTATATATTCAGACCTGGCTGAGTTCCTCAGAATAGTTTCACGCCAATCTGAGGTTTTATTCGCTATATGAACACTGCTTCAAGGTGTTCTTGCAACTCTGGGAACTAGTTCTCAACTGTAATGGAGTACAGCACCGAAGCAGACTCCATTATTGTGCCATACCCTGCTTCTCACTGGGATTTTTGTAAGGGGACTGCACCAGCTCAAAAGTAGTAAGGTTGATTGTCATCCAGATTCTGGGGTAAGACAATCATTCCCTTGAAGATCTTGCAAGGTATGATCACATTCCATGACCTTCATGTGTGTCCAGTGTTGGCCTCCTTGTGACATTGGGATGGGAAGTACGAGTTTTCCACCATGGAGAACAAATAGGAAGACAAGAATATGTTTTCAGTAAAGAAATAAAGCAGAAAACTATAGAAGGGGAGAAAGACAAATTTACTCCTGCTGATTTACCAGTTAAAAAGTTCTTTCGTCAGTTCCACTGCCTTCATTTACTGCATAGCAAGAGTGCTTGACCAAGAATATTTTACAAGGACTCAACTGACTTCAGACATTTCAGCATCTTTGTTTCTTCCACTACTAATTGCTTCTTGTAGTTCTGTGTGATCATCCTTGTATCATGCTGTGAGGTTTCGTGTTTACACTCATACTGTACACATGTTCTCATGCTTTAAACTCTGATTTAACAATAAGTTTTACACCCGAATGGTCCCACTGTACAAGCAGGAAAGCTTACCTCATGGTCCATGAAACACGATGTGGACAGTTTTTAAATACTCTATTATGTCAAAAAGCCACTTTTGTGCCAAAATTGAAGTAATTGCTGATTTTGGCCATGGATGTGAGTGCAATCAGGGAAGCTCTGTCAGATCCTGAGCCACTTCTGAATGTTAACCCAATGGTCTTGAGGCACTTCTTGGTCCTATAAACGAGTAACCATGAGTTGGATATATGGATGGTGCACCTAAAAATTACAGGATAGTGGAGACACCAGCCTGGGTCTGGCAAAAAAAGAAATAAATGAGTAGCAGTTCCTCTTACCTGCCTCTTCTGCTATTCAGACCTTACTTGTATGATGTTCGTTGCATGAAGCTTTTTCCCTGATTTGATTTTTCCTTTGGGAAAAACCGACCCATGAACATGAATTAATGTGTGGCTCCCGTGAACATCTCAACACAAAACCTTGACAGGGACAACAAGTCACCTGTGAACTTGCCACTGCTACGTCACTAAAATTGTGACTTACAGTCTGGCGAGTCCTTCCCCAGCATCAGGCACCCTGGTTTTCTGGGTTCTTCTTCTATGCAGAAGAAGGTGAGGAAATTTCTTATAAGAACACCATCCAGAATGTACAAAATTTCGAAATAAAAATATATTTTTTTTAAATCATGGGATAAAATAAATTATTTTGCCTCTTGCTGCCGCAGTTCATCCTCTTCAGTGTTTGTACTCTTCTTTTTTTTTTTTTTTTTTTTTTTTTGTTACTTTAAAAGAAGGAGGCAGTAAGACCAGGGAGTTATGTGATGTGGTTATTACCCAAGTCTTGTGGCTATGAATCATTTGAGAAGTTTAAAAAAGAACGGATATAGCCTATCCTGAGCTGCTTGTAAATTGTGTTAGTACCTCAGCAGAACTGGATCCTGAAGAGAAATATGAATGGTGGAGGAGTGGAGTGAGGAAATGGTGACAGCTGACAGAACAGTAACGAGTTTGTACTAAAACTTTACACTTACTTTCTCCTACTGTTCTGAAGTGATAAACCTGACACCATAAACAGCCGAGCAGCAGTGCCGTTGTCAGTGCTCCTCCCTTCCTGCAATCACTCAGATTCTTCCTTTAGAGATGTTTTGTCCTTAAAATAAGAACCAGTTGGAAGAAGGAAGGAATAAACTGGTGGGGCTTTTTTGGTTCCTTTTTTTTTTTTTTTAATTTACCCCATCTAGGTGGATTCTTCAGATATCCACAGGCATTTTGTTAAAAACCTTTATTACTTGGTATATAATTAACATACACTTTGGAATAATCTCCTTAGTGGGACTTTCTCTTGGATTTTTGTTTTTGGTGATGCTTCCTTCTGTCATGCTCATATTTTCCTACAAAAGCAGGAATTTTGTACTGGCACATTTAAGTCAACACTTGTACAACTGGTCAGAGCGGTTTGATGCAAAACTAGCCTGCCTGCAAGTTGCCACTACACCATGGTGTTGATCCTTGCTGCCAGGCTGTCTATTGCCAGAACTGGTAAATTTTATGTTAAAAGTAATGTTTCTTTGGAGCCTCAATTTTCTCCTAATCTTAACTTCATAGAATTTATTGAACAGAGTGGGATGCCCTGAGCTTATTGACCAGAGCTGAGTGCAGTACGGAAACCTGTACTGGAAGCAGAAATCCAGGAGGTGGCAATAACTGCATTGGGAGAGGCTGTCCTCGCAGGCTCTAGGAACTGGCAATGGGAATCTTTCATAAACTTATAGGTCTTGTGTGATAATGCAACAGCAGTTTGACACATGGTGGATGTCACTCCCTTCTATGGCAAGATTGAAATTACACTTTAAACAAAAGACACCTGAAGTCAAAAAGTAATAGTTGCAATAGTAAGACTTGAGGAAATTCATAACAATTTTTTTTCTGCCTGCTAGGGAAATTTACATATTTATCTTTCAGATGCTAATGCAGTAATTTCAAGAATAACTATAAACCCAAAATAAAATAACAAAGTGTGGTTACTGTGTAAACCCATACGTTTTTCACCCTTTCTTTTTCTGTCACAGAAGAAACTTATTTTCAAATGTTGTTTGAAAATATGCCACAGAGTGGCAGAGCCTTTTGTTTTTGTGGCAGAAACATTTCTCTCTTTGTCTCTTTTTTTTTTTCAGTCTCTGTTGTATATTAAATTTTCCTTCTCTCACTCCTTGATTCTCTTTCTCATTTTGGACTGTATTTGGACTGAAAATAAAAACCTCTTTGGACTGTAATTTTATCATCCTTTCATATCTTTCAGGTTCTAGAAAACATGTTGCCTCACTGGATTTCAAGCTGGGTAGTTGTAGTTCTTGTATGCATATGTTTTGTCTTCTGAAGTTTGGCTTCAAGTCAAAGAATAAGTTCTAACTCAAAGGAGGGTTTGCTTTTAAAAGAAAATTGATCTATAGCCTGTTTTTAACTATAGGTTTTGGTTTTCATTTAAACCTTTATTCATGACTCACTGAAATACTTCTTTTACTAGTAACTACTTTCTGCATAACCAGGCTTTCTGGCATCAATCATATTGTCTGTTCAGACAGAAGGGAAAAATGTAAAGAATGATAATAGTGCAGTAGCACTGATGTGCATTCTCAGAGCTTTAACAGGGTGTCAGCACTGATGCACTTAAACATCGTCTACTGCAGCAATACTGAAAAATGGAGGAAGAAGACAGATGAGTGAGTTGACATTTATGTATCTATCTTATGTATGATCAACTTAGTATTCGCTCTCAGTTGAAAGCAGAAGTATATGAAGGACAGGATTAGGTAAAGTGAAGATTACTGCTCTAAACACATCACTTCATAATTGAAAGTTATGAACGGAAGACTACCTTCCTGTGCGGAAGGACAGAAAGACTGATGCAGGCATGAGAATTCACAGTGTACTTTTCTAGCTGATTAACTTACCATTTTGGAGAGATGGGGCAGGGAAGAAATAAGTTATTGAAGCAGCTCAACAAAGCCGCTTGATTACAACTCACCTCAGATTCTCCTTGGGTTTGGTGTTTGCTTTTATTTTTAAACACAGTGATTTCACAGATTTCACAGAATCTGTGATGTCAGAAACAGACTGGTTTCAAGTACACCCTGCCCCTACCTGCTATGCAACTTGTTGTATGTTATGATTAGGGATTGATATTGGAGAACCTGAGGCTAAATTACATCTCTTCACCAGATTCACTGTTATGTGATTAATATCAGTTATGAATTCTGCATAGCTCCTTTTAAAGAGCTTGGGTAATTCAGGTCGTTACCCACAGATTTATTAGCACTGTACCGCCCAGTGTGACTGACTTACTGTAAGTATTTCCAAAATATTATAAAGAGGTCTCACAAGGCCATGAAACCTAAATTGTAAAGCATAGGAAATTAGGTCACTTAGGCACTTTATAATAATATGTGTTACGGGAAGTGCAGAAAGCTTGGATGTTTGATCTGGGAGCGTCAGAGGGCTGACCTAACAGTTTGGTTGTTATAGCCAGGTATGGATAGAGATCAGGTGGGCAAAATATTTTCCTTATATTGCCAGAGGTGCATGTATTTTCCTCATACTGTGTTCCAGAAGGTAGACAGAATAATGCAGACAGCTGGACTCTCTGAGAAGTGATAAAAACAGATTGGTGAGTTCAGATGTTAATTCCTCTATTTGTCTTAAACACCTGTTACTGAAAGAGGTGGACTGCCTGTTGAACGTACCCATCTCTTCAAGATGACTGGCTTAAACGATACAGCTATCTTCTGTGCGCCCACAGCAGCAGTGAGTGACTTGGTGACGGATGGGAAGTTTAAACAGTGGAGCGACAAGGAGAGATAACACCAACCACAGAGTGATTCATTACAGCCAAATGGAAAGAAGACTTTGCAGCCTCCTCTAATCTTTTTTAAAAACACCCTGTTAAATGTTATGCACTGCTACTCTTTTTCAGCGTGTGCTTTTCACATAGTCAATCACCTGACATAACTGGTGTAGGGTAGCTCCCCTGCTATAAGGGACCTTCTCAATTCCAGCTGTTTTTTAGCGGTGTGTTTGTCTAAGGAAGTGTGCCGGTCTCTGTGAGGGATAGCGAGAGGCAGTCTGTTCAGAGGCCAGCTCAGCTCATGGTGAGGGACTGGACAGACCTGTGTGCTCTTGGAAGAGGGACTAAAATGTAGGAAGCACAGAAACTATCCAGACAAGTTCAAGAATGTCACTTGGTGGCTAGGCTACTGCCGAGGAAGAAAACTAAACTTAACCTTAACTTCTCGATTTATTGAACTGAGTGGGATGTCCTGAGCTTTCTGAGGAGCTGACAAGTGGGCAGACACATCTGAGCATGTTGAAGAAGGAAGGGAAGACAGTGTTCATGAGTAATCCCACCTGAATCCCACTTGGGTCTTTCCTGGCACCAAAACCGATAAAAAATGTCGTGATACTACTAAGTACCATGGTTCTGTTCAAAAGCTTTGAAAATAATTATGTCAAAAAGGCTTCAAACAGTGGCACATTTTGAGTCATCTAACGTAAATTATTGCAGTATCAAACATACAAAGGGGTTGTCAGAAACTATGTCTGTATGACTTAACAATTGCGTTGTTACGAAAGCTCCATAATGTGGGGCCCTTTGTGCTGTCACAGCTATTGCCTATGCACATAAAACATTCTGCACAATAAAACCAGCATGCTGCTGGGAGTGACAAAGCTGAAGACCTTTTTTATCTCGTGACATTACAGGAAAAGCTCTTTGATAAAACAGAAGTCAAATGAAAAGAAAGAAGCGGTTATGTGGCTGGGTTTCCAGTTGCTGCATTGGTTGTGCCCAACCTAGCTACATTTTTAATAAATGAAAAAGTGTTACCAGGTGCTTAAGAAAAAGACAGCTACATGGTGGGCCACAGATAAATCCAGAAATGTTGCACACTACTTGCTGGACATATGCTGCAGGGGAACAGGTATTTCTTCACCACTGTAATTATTATGGTGGGGTAGAGTTTTTGCTACTTTTCCTCCTCATCAGTGAATCAAGTTGTGCTTGCACCACTTCTGCATAACTTCCAGCTGAGTTCATATGGACAGAAATTAAATGTTTTAAAACATATCCATGGGCTTCTAATTTCCAGCAGTATTACCAAACTGCCCATATTTTCCTTAGACAAACCTCTTTTGTTTCAGCATCTTTTTGATTCAGTGAACCTTCAGCCAAAGTTGGTTGGCTGAGTGTTTCTTTAGTTGTCTGAACTTGCTTCAGCACAGACCCCACAGCACAGAAGGCTGTAGCTCTCAGGAAGTTCTGAAATCATTCTTTCTCCATAACGAAAATTGGGATTTTGTTCTTGCCAATAAGCTATAGCAGTGTCTTGGTAGTCAGTGAGATAAGCACTGTTAATACTTCATGCCAGTTACTCACGGCTGACATCAGCACACTTACTAGGTACACGTGCTGATCACTTCTTCCTGATATAGAGGACATGAGAACCAGTCCTCTGTGTGCTGTGTTTTAGACACAGTGAACCAGTCTTACCTTCCCTGCACAATCAATGTGGAGAGTCGTGTGCATTGGAACACCATGGATAAAACTTCTCCACCTCAGAACAGGTATTATCAAAGTAACTTATTGGCATATTCTGCCACACTTCTTTCAAGATGTAGGTCTTTCTGAGACCCACCAACTTCACATGTTGAGGATTCCTACTGGGTGCTGTCATTTTGGTGGACAGGAAGAGGAGCTCTAAGTATTAGAGAGGAAAAATTAAGAGCATTAGAATAGGATGTCGGTAGTTACTGGTCCCTTCTCTCATTGCTGAAACAGAATGATCACGCAGCTAGAACTACTCAGGCTTTGTTCATACTGAGGCAGTGCTGAGCTACGCAAGGCAGACCAGCGTGATACTAGTACTGCACGTATGTCCGTAATGTCCTTGCCAAATAATACTAGTTTTTCTCAGTATCATTTAAAATCAAATTACTACTGTAATGCTGATACACAATGCAAGAAAATTTGGCTAGAGAAGAGGGGAAGTTCTCTACAGCTCTGATGTATGAGGACAAGTGACACGGATCCTGTAAATAAGTCTGTGCCATGGATTCCATGGAGCACCCTGAAGATTGGTTTTTATTTGCATTTCCATGATGCCTGCTGACTCATCTGAGGACAGGTAGTAGCATACTCCATTTAAGTGTAATGAATCACACAGTGACAGGATATTCTCATGGTATTGTGATGTGGCACAATTATACCTCAGTTTAGAGGTTAATGAGTTCTTTCCTCTGAAAGCTTACACAGGTTTCAAGGCAGACCTCAGAGCAACTTTAACAGTTGTTTGATGACTGCAAGACTGGGTCCTTGCGTCATTGTCGGGTCTGTTTGAGATATTCCCCAGTGCCTCTTCTAAATCTGTGTATAAAGTGTTTCTCAGTTTACCAGACGGATTAATGGCATATTTTGACTGCTTGAAGTCTTACCATATATTTTTTATAAGCATTCACATCATTATTTTTCTGATTGGCTAACATCCATCTCATTTAACTCTCTTCAAGTGTATTTTGTTTGTTCTGCTAGCTGCTTATAAACTCATATTCCCACTGCCCTGCATCCCACGACCAAGTGCCCAGCCATGTTCCACTGGCCAGCTGGCAGCACCTCGTGAAATGCTCTACTGCAAGGACATTACTCACCAGAGAACAAAGGCTGAGGTTCACCCTTAGCAGAAAGGAATGGTGGATATTCTCTTCTGGGTTTGCAGGAGGAGGAAGAGTTGATGATCCAAAATTGCTGGAGTGCAGTTTTCTGTTTAATATGTGGGACGCCCTATGGACTCTCTTCTAACTTGAAAACTCGGCAGAAAACACCAAGCTCTAGCTTACCTAGCTGTGTGCCAGAAGAGTGCTTCCGAAGTCCAGGGATCGTGGCTCTACAGCCTGGTGGCTGGCAGGACCTGCATGTATTATATGACTTTTTTTATTCAGATGGCATCCAAGGCCCTTACCCATCCCTGGCTCCTCACGTTGCTCCTGCACCATGATCCCTGGGCAGAGCTATTCCTGGCAAATGGCTGTGCTCTGTGGCTGGATTCCAAAGTGGCACTGCTGGGGTGGAGGTGCCTCCATGACACTTCAGCTGTGGCCTTCTCTGATGACAGCAGCTCAGGGAAACGTCAGCATGAGCAGACAGCGCGGTGGCTGGCAGCCGGTTACCTGCTGGCAGAAAAGCCAGGATGCTTTGATCAGATTCTCGCTGGCTCATGCAGTGTGGGTGTGCAGGAACAGAGGCAAGCTGCAAGCTTTTTCCCCGGAGTGGTTTCATAAGGATCTAGCTGCTGTAGAAATAGGTAGAGAATGTATTGCTTTCTTATTAGATTATTATTCTGTCTGATCCGACAGGATCTGATTAAACAGATTTTATTCCATCTGATAATGACAGAAGAGCATTTATTTTTAACTGAATTCCTTTCCAAGCTCTGTGAGCCGTAGTAAAAGAATGATTCTAGAAGAAAACCAACAGAATTGGATATTGTTATACTTAATGATAGAGATATTCTGATTTGGGGTGCCTTCAGAGAGTAATTCAACTTGCACAAGTGCAATCCATAGTTTTGGTCTACTAAGACTCTCCTAAAAATGTCTTTCACTTTTCCCTAGCATTTCATCTTCACCATTACTCTGTGTTCCTGCTTATTTCAGCCACTTCTGTATATCAGTCACCAATGGTTGTTTTTTCTCTGAGCCAGGAAATTCTGTTAGCTTACTTCAGAGACATATTTTTGAGCTGCCTCTTTTGTTTCTTTGTCTTTTTGTCTATTGTCTCTTACACTCTCTTGACTTCTTTGTCATTTTAAATAATAAATAAGCAAATCATTATGAGTTAGACAATTCTTTCTTCTCCCATTCACCATTGTATTGTCTTGACTTATAATGGCCTGAGTTTTGCAATTGAGCTGTTTCTCTTTCATAAAACCTAAGATATTTTTTTGTTGTTGTCTCCATTTCACAGGCTTCTAAGAGTTCCCTCGTTTCCTCTATCTGGTTCTAATCTTGCTTTCATGCTTCACATGCAGATACTGCTGTTGTGAGATTACTTCATAAATGGTTCTTACATTTATACATAGTGTGCTGTCACAGGAAGCCGCCACCAACATTGCTCTGATATTTCAACAAAAAAACCCTGCTTTGGCCCAAAGATTGTCTCGTGAGTCAGAGGGCTGTGTCCATTCCATCCATGGTCATGGGTCTTAATGAGGCCATCGAGGTGAGGTGGTTGAATGGTGGGAATATTCTTAAACTGCAAATGCCCCATCTGTGGGCAGACACCAGGATTTGTAAGAGGTTTTGTTAACTAAATAAGCTTTCAAACTGTTTAAAACATTTGGAAAGTGATTTCAATCACAACATATCTTTGATTTGAAAGTCAGTGGTTCTCAAACATTATACTCTCCAGCCTCCTCGTGCCTTGGCTGGCAACAAGTCAAACAAGTCATGCATTACAGTCATCAGTAACAGACTAGCTCAAGTCTAGAAACCTGGAACAATTACACTGAACTTTCTGGTGCTCGGTGAGTTAGTTTTCCCACCCACAAACATAAAACCAGTATTTCATTAAACAGATGAAAAGGAGACAGACAATGAGGAGATGAACCATGTGCTGTATGGTACCAAACTGCTCCTGCCTTAAAGGGGAGTAAGAGCTGCTTACAAGGAGCTCTTCATTCAGCTGCTGCTGAGGAGCCACGCACTAAATGCGTAGTAAGTTGTGACCATCTGTTGTCATGCAAAAGGTGTGCCATAAATTGCACAGATATGTTTTGTTCATCAGCTTATGTGTTGCCAAAAATTTTAGAAAGTTGTAACTAATCCAGTGGTAACTTTTGCCGATGTTATGCTTCTCAGGGAGAGTTAGAGGGTAAAATTTCAAGGGAAGGGGGAAGTCTGGCAGTTTTCAAGAACCAATTGTCTGAAAATATATTTCTCCTTTGAGGAGTTCTAAGGATTAGGAGGAAAGGTTATTAGTAATTGGGAAAGGTGCCTTTTTACAGCTAGAAATGTTTTTAGGGTAACTGTAGCAGGTAGCTGTAGAGCTAAAGCAGGAGAGTGCCTGGTGTCTTGTGCTGCACAGCCTGTTTATGGGACAGGCTCCACCAGCCTATGCACTGACACGTCATGCTTTCGCAGCAGGGCCAGAGGACAGTGAGAGAGACACCAGGAGCAGCAGATGAGTGTTCTTGGTGTTCCTCACTGCGGAAAATTCTCTTCCTGAATTAGTTTCTTCATTTGCTCCATCCGCAATACACAGGCAGTCACCTGGTTAGGTTAAGCTTTGGGAAAGGAGGCTGGTATGATAATGCCAGTGAGAAAATAAAACATGGAGCTTGTGAAGATTCCTCTTTTTTTTTTCAGTTGCTTTTATAATTTTGGGGAGAGGAAGTTTTTTTTTTTCCAGTGGTTAGCCTTTACACGTGAATCTCCTGGTTTTCCTATTGCAAAATTTTAGAGGGGGTTTCCACAGAGAGAGGATATGAAAATGAAAGAGGAAGAATTGCTATATGCAGATATGCAAAAATATGGCTGAAGGATTGTTTATCACATCTTTGACTAAACGAGTGGTGTACTGACAGGAGACGTGTCAGTGAATTTACTTAGCGTACAACACTTCTGCCAAGCAGAGTATGAAATGAAAGCAGCAGGTATTTTTATGCTATTGTCTAATATCATATAAAGGCCCTACCTGATCACAGTGGGTTTTTTACTTTCCTGCTTGACAGATTAATGCAATTTATTGCCATGGAGCATTAGAACTTACCCTGTTTTATGCAACGATGGCATGCCTTGGGTAACAAAAATCAGCCTTCACAAGTATTCGAGAGAAATCATGAATGAAAGAATTGGCATGTAAGGCAAATGTCTCCTAGTCTGTCTCCTGCAGCCTTCTTTCCTCTGAAGCATTCATCATCTCCTTGCTTGCCAAGACCTAAAAACAGGCAGCGACTTTCTTGTTAGCACTAAGGCAGAGCACTGAGAACCACCATCACATCTTTCCTTGGCAGAGAAAAATTTACTTCATCTAGAGCCCAACTTTCCCCTCTTCTGCAGTGTGCAAGTCTCGTGCTTCCTGGGTGACATTCACCAGCTTCTAGGTCTCTACATGTACCTCAGTGCTCCTGTGTGGTTTTCCATAAATGGTCATATACATCTACTCAAAGCAGGAGAGCGTCTGCAGGTGGGGATGCTATCTTAGTCCCAAATGGGTCAGAAACTGGGACCTGAGGGGTGCACTTGAGGGTCTGAAGTGGGGAGACAGCTAAGAAGCACAAGGAAGACGAACAAGGCTACCAAGGAGCTAATTTCACTGAGTGCACAATGGATGTGATTGCTGAGGATTTCAGATCCTTTTGGAGAGAAGTTCCTGAGGCTGATGGGGAGCACACTGCATGGATCAAAACATGAACCCTTTCAGAAGTCCAGGTAGAAGCTGTGAAGTCTAAAGATTCAGAAATGAGGTTGCTCAGTGCACCCAATTTTGTGCTGTCAGACTTTTGCTTTCTTCCCTAGAAATTCTAAGAGTTTGTATTCTCTGTTCAACACAAGAAATCTTAAAATTGAGGAATAGGTGAAGCAGCTCACTGGCAGTTCCTTTGGTTTGCCTGTTGTTCTGTTAAGGTATTGACAGGGAGTAGGTGATCGTGAGCAATTAATTACACTCATCAGTGGCAACATGGTTTCAGTGATGCAACTCTTTCATCTTCTACACTGTCAGCATCTTTCTTCTGAGCTATGGCTCCTACAATTTGACTGTCAGTCTCACCAAAAAATTGTCAGCTGATGAATGAAATATCTGTACAATTTATGTCACACCCTTTGCATCACAACAGATGTTCATGGCTTACCATGGTTTTAGTATGTGGCTCTTCACCAACAGCTGAAAACAGTGTAGTAAAGAAGACATAAAGAAACTGTGGGATTTCCTGGACATTTGTAGCTTTGTCGGTACTTTAAATTATTTTTTCATGTTTCTGTGGGTTTAGTTTTGTCTCATATTTATTCTCTCTGCAACAATCATTGCTATAAATGCTGACCTCCTGTAGTTTTTCTGCAATGTTTTCATCCATGCACTTAAGGATAAGGTGATTTTCAACGCAAAACTCCTTTCATACATTTACCCACATGTGGTTTTGCTCCCTATGCCAGATAGCTGCTCCACAGCTCAAGATGGCACTCAAAACCCTAAACTAGAGTGTATATGATGAAAGGCAGGAACTGCAGTGTGTTTTCATATTTAGGATTTCAATGGAAAAAACTAAAGAGACAGTTGTGAAAACTGCTGCTCGGAACAAGGACACCCTGATGCACATGAATCCTATGCTTGGTGACTGAGCCTTTCACAGCAAAGAGCCACCCTGAGCAAAGAGCTCAGGGTTTCTGGGTAGCCAGGACAAGGACTTCAGTCTCAAACAGTGAAAATACAAGACAGATTACAGCTTTAACCCTGAATTCTGGGCAGAGTATGTGAAGGGAAGTGAACGATTTCATTCTTCATGGGGACAAGTCAGTCTGTCTGCACACTCGGTCAGTATGCCATCCACAGATCGTTCTTCCCGTGACCTCTTAAAGATAGCTTTAGTTCATACTTCTGTAGCTGCGAAGGAAAAGATCTTCAGCAACTGCAGACAGGGCAACAGGGTTTGTAAATTGTAATGGTCTTCCTGCTGTGTATGGGTTGGGCAGCTTGAGCCATTTGAGGGAAATAGCATTACTCGATCATCTTTTATTTTCCCCACCCAAATCTGTCAGTGCTCAGAATGCCAGTGCTTGAGTGGAGAAGAATAAAAAAGGGAGGGGGAGTTCTTTCCTCCTAATGCATCTGTTTTGTCTGTTTGCTTACAGTGAGGGGCATGCCCACCTGACTATCATCAATATGACCTTCCTTTACAAGCAGGCCGAAGGAACAGATGCATCAGAAGGAAATGAAGTACTCTCCCCATTTAAGCATTGCGGTTTTGGATACTAGCACATATGAACCAAAAAAGATAAGCCCCTTGTACCGTTTGCCTCTGAGTGGGCTCACATCACCCTCAGCACTGTCGAAAAGGATACGCCTGAGTTAGGTAGAAACAAGACACCTATAGTAGCACCATAGTTGTAAGACAATAATAATCCTCTTGCTCTACCAATAGGTTGCTGATATCAAATGAATTTAAGAAGTCAGGTGTACAAATGGGACTTTGGTTTTGCTTGGTTTGCCTCCTATTTTTATGCAGAACTTCATGCAGAGACAACAATGGAAAATACATTTAACAGTGTGATATTCTTCCCTTGAGAATATCTGGGGATTTCTGGAACCCATATCCTCTTGCCATCAAGCAGATGGAAGGGGCTTAAGAGAGGGAGGGGAAGGGAAACAGGTCCCTGCTCAGGGAGGTAGGCAAATCCCCTCCTGCCCTCACTCCCCTTCACAGTTGTCTGATGTGGGAAGTTGGTCTTCACTGTCAAGGGTGCAAGCCATATCCCTCGAGTTGCAGAAGGCAAGGGCAGGGACTGGGATAATGGAGAGCTGCCCATGGTGCGCGAGGATCAGGTTTCAGAACACCTGAGGAACCTGAAGGTGCACAAGTCCATGGGACCTGATGAAATACATCCACGGGTCCTGAAAGAAATAGCAGATGAGGTTGCTAAACTTCTATCCATCACATTTGAGAAGTTGTGTTGGTCTGGCAAAGTTCCCATTGACTGGAAAAGGGGAAACATAACCCCCATCTTTAAAAAGGGAGGAAAGGAGGATCTGGGGAACTACAGGCAAGCCAATCTCACCTCTGTGCCTGGCAAGATCATGGAGCAGAACCTCCTGGAAACCATGCTGAGGCACATGGAGAATGAGGAGGTGATTGGTGACAGCCAACATGGCTTCACCAAGGGCAGATCGTGCCTGACGAACATGGTGGCCTTCTACGATGGGGTCACGACCTTGGTGGATAGAGGACAGGCAACTGATGTCATCTACCTGGACTTGTGCAACGTGTAGCCAGCAGGGCGAGGGAGGGGATTCTCCCCCTGTACTCTGCTCTTGTGAGACCCCACCTGGAGTGCTGCATCCTGCTCTGGAGCTCTCAGCATCAGAAAGATATCGAATAGTTGGAGCAAGTGCAGAGTAGGCCACGAAGATGCTCAGAGGGCTGGAGCCCCTCTGCTATGGGGACAGGCTGAGAGAGTTGGGCTTGTTCAGCCTGGAGAAGAGAAGGCTCCGGGGAGACCTTATAGCACCTTCCAGTACCTGAAGGGGCTACAAGGAAGCTGGGGGGGACTTTTTACAAGGGCCTGTAGTGACAAGACAGGGGGTAACGGGGTTAAATTGAAAGTGGGGAGGTTTAGATTGCATATCAGGAAGAAGTTCTTCCTGGAGAGGGTGGTGAGGCACTGGCACAGGTTGCCCAGAGAAGCTGTGGATGCCCCATCCCTGGAAGTGTTCAAGGCCAGGCTGGATGAGGCTTTGAGCAACCTGGTCTAGTGGAAGGTGTCCCTGCCCATGGCAGGGGGGTTGGAACTGGATGGTCTTTAAGGTCCTTTCCAACCCAAACCATTCTGTGATTCTATGATTTCCCAGTGTTCACTTGGTGGCATTAAAAATGAATGGGATGATGAAATGGTTTGTAATTTTATATATTCAGTTAACTTGAAAGCAATTACTAATGTGTATAATTATCTCCAGAATTAGTTGGATCATGCAAATGACATTGAAACCAACCATTTTTAACTGTTTTCCAGGGGATGTGTCATTACATAATTATTAGTCAGTAAGAGAACCTACAGAGGAAATGGTGAAGCATGAAAAAAAGAAAAAAGAGCTTAGATTATAATTCAGGAAAGATAAATCAGTGGTGAAGGCCAAGAGGCAGAAAGGAGCGTGATTCATGGGTAGGGTTAAAGAAATTGACTGTTGGGTGGAAGAAGGAAGGGGGGTGGGGTGGGGGTGAAGTATGATCTGGATGGTAAAACAAGCATTAGAATGAAGTGCTACATGAAGCCTTGGTACAAAAACTGTTGTATTTTAATAACTGTGAGAAGAAGCTGAAGCATAAGCTGCACTTCACTTTCCATGCTTTCCCTCATTGCAATGGGTAATAGTAAAGGTTTGGCTGTGGCTGCAAGGAAGAAGCACTACAGGTGCAAATTCCAGCTACATCCAATTTTCTGGCAATAGGGGGGCAGAGATCTCACTGACAACGGGTGTGTGGTGGGTTGACCCTGGCCAGCAGCTGATCATCCCTGACAAATGCTCTCTCAGTCCCTCCAATCCCAGCAGGATGGAGCAGACAACAGGAAGAACAAAAGCAAAATTCATGAGTCGAGACACAGACAGTTTAACAGCTGAAGAAAAGAGAGAAAAAAGGAAACAACGAGCAGGAAATCATTTATCATCTCCCACAAGGACATCGATGTTCAGCCAGTCTCTGAGCAACAGCCACCAAAGAAGTCAATCCCCTCCCTTCTTCTACCTCAGGTGGCACTGCTGAGCACAATGTTATATGGCACGGATTTCTCTTTGGCAAGTTCAGGTGGGTTGTCCTGCATGTGTCCCCTCCCAGTGTAATGCCCACCCCCCACCTACTTACTGCAGGGCAGAGTGGGAAAGAGAGAAAGTCTTGATGCTGTGCAAGCACAGGTGAAAAATATCAGGCAAAAGCCAAGGGTAAAGCCACCAAGGCATGATTTGTTACTGCCATGGTTTAATCTTATCTAGCAACTAAGTACTACTTAGCTGCTCGCTCACACCACACACACACACACCCCTCCAGTGG
>NW_010251068.1:0-9200 GCF_000690775.1 Eurypyga helias
TCCAATGTAAATGATTCTATGATTCGAAGTTTTTTCCTAATGCCCAAACAATTAGAGCGTATCAAATATATTAGAAACACACCTCTCAAAGTTGTCATGTAGGTCAAACACAGTCTGTTTCTTTCATCTGCTCTTTAGACAAATTTTGTATTGTGAAACACTGTATAGGAATAATCCTTGCACATGGATGCTTTGTATACACCCTGGAGACTGACTTCAGACATTGAGATGAGGGATGTCTAAAACAGCCCTGTGGCTACTGTCATCTAATGCTTCCACTGCACTGCATCTTAGGCTAACTGAACCTTGACACATTGGGGTGCACTCAGGCTGCATGTTCTGAAATTCAACCATTCCTGTGCAATGGAAGCTCTTGTTTTATAGGGACACAAGGTACTTCAGGTCAGAAAAGACCTTGGGAAGTGGAAGACTCTGTCAAAAGCCTCACTGAAGTGGATGGAAATGAAATCTACTGCTCTCCCCTTGCCTGCAAATATTGTAATTCTATTACAGCAGGCAATCATATTGGTCAGACATGATAAATGCAGGCTGGCTATTCTCAGTTCCCACCTTCTCCCTCAAGGTCCAGAAATGTTTCATGGGTACTTGCTGTCCGATTTGCCTAGGGATCAGCATCAGAAAGACAGCTACTCCTTGCTCAGCATGTCTGATCCTATCCTTCTCCAGGAGAGCCTCTCTTTTTTGAGGAACAAGATATTTTCAAAGCCCAGTTTTCAGCAGCTTGCATACGTGCAAAGCAAGGCACCGCAATCTTGCAATCTTTCAAAAGTTTAAACCTGCACTTCTGCAAACTCATCTGGCAATGCCAAAGAAAGAAGTCTGGGAACCAAACCAAAGATGCCTCTGTTTTTGTTGCAAACATCAACACCCATAGCAACAGAATCCAACTCAGCCATTTGGATCAAAAGGATTAAAGTCCCATGACATCTACAAGCACAACAGTTTGGCCAGAATCCAACACAAGTTGACTATATAAGCAAGGCTTGTTTCACTTCAGGGTCCTGGAGGTCCCTCCTGGCGCTTAAAATCTCTACTGTGTAGCTCTAGAAGACCTTTAGACCATGACTGTACAGCAGCAGCTGTGTCATAAACTTACCCTTCCTATTATAACAAAATCTTGCCTCATGGGAAGTGTGGCTGGCTGCACTCATGATTTGACTTACTTTTAATTTCTCTCTTCAAAAATACTTTTATCAAGAGTATGTAAGTAGACAGCTGGAGGTCGTTACTTGAGGAATGGATATAAAGAAATGCAGAGAACTCCAGATGTCTTACACATCTGAAATTACTGGTCTGAGGGCACTAATCACTGAGTAAAATCATAAATACTGTATGATACAGCTCAGGTATATGACAAAAATTGTTCTTTCTCCTTCTAAAAAACTCTGCAATTATGCACAGATTTGTCTCACACCATAACTGCCAGTAATTTCATGGGGATTTCATGCACATTCCTGCCCCCAGTACATAACACCATTGCATCCAGTCTAGTGAATTATGTAAGAAGGGATAGCCATATGCTATTGTGTGGATTTCCTGGTTCAGTGACCCAATCAAAATTAAGCAAATACTGTTATTTCAATTAGAACTTTGTGTAAGCTCACATCCTGCCCATTGAAACTGAAGGCTTAGGTCATTTAATTTGAGGCATTTAGATCTAAACTGGAAGGCCTTTTTCATTTCTGTAAAGACAATGTGATTCATGTAAATAACACTGGATAATCAGATCCTGCTTTGGTAATGGTTTTATGACCATCTCTGAAGAAAGGGTGAGTTCCTTAGGCAATAGACATACGCATGAATTCCTTTTTTTAAAGAGCACTGTGCCTCCCTGTTTAGAGTGTCCTGTTTCATTAAACTGTGTTTTCCATTTGAAAGCAACCTTGTAATTAAGGCTAGGAAATCATGCATTAAGAAGTCACTAAGGAACAAGTTTCCCTAAGTCAAGACACGTTTCTAACTGTAACTCTTCCCCTTCATGACTATCCTCATGAGGATAAGGCTAGAGCCTCCTTAAGATTATCATATAATCATAGAATGGTTTGGGTTGGAAGGGTCCTTAAAGTTCACCAAGTTCCAACCACCCTGCCATGGGCAGGGACACCTTCCACTAGACGTGATTGTCACGTTTACCCACATGCAACACTACCTGATAAAGCAGTGACCAGAATCTCACTCATCTTGCATTGCTGTAGGAATGTCTTAAAAAAAAAAAAAAAAATCAATGTCTCAGTATAAACTGCTAGTTTGAACTCATAGACTTAATAAATAAAAACATTTTAAAAAGATCAGCTTCTCATGTGATGTTTAGTTACTACCAAAACTAGCCAGTTTTTCAAAATGACAGATCAATCCACAGCCTATGTTAAAGTCAGGCATGGCCAAAAGCCATTGCTCTGGGAAACTGAGAACAACACAGTTATGAGTGTAACCAGCACAGCTTCTTGGCTCTTCTTTCTTCTTCCCTGCAATATCCTCTCCAGAGGGAGAAAACTTTCTGAAAACTTTGTAGCTATCCCCACTTTGCCTTCTCCTTCTGTGATCCCAGCTGCTTCCAACACCAGATATTTCATTTTTAAGAAAACACCATTAAACCTCCAGCCCTAGTAAGCAGCAGGTTCACCTCTTTTCCACTCTGCAGTAAGACACAGGCTGTGGAGTCCCTCCTCCACCCACCCACATCCACCTTGCACTCACCTCTGGTTTACTTGGCTGCAGTCCCACCTCTGTGAGAAACAGGGTGACACCGCCGTGCAGAGACAGACCCTAAAATGCCTACTTTGAAAATCATCCAAAGCTACCGCAGGCTTTGAGTTCAGGCCCCGAGTCTCACAGAAAGTACAGTCATGCAGAGAAGCAGGCAGGAGCACCTGCAGCAGGATGCTTTCAGCTTGAGACCAAAGCTGCAATAAACTCTTTGTCGAGAGCTTTTAAGTTGGCCAATAAGTTGGCTGCTTTCCCTCCACCCCACCCAGCATACTCAGGAAGAATAATTTTCAAAGTACTTTGTCAAAGCAGATAAGGCATGATTATGCCCAAAAGCCAAATCTTGAAATTAAATGTTTAGACTTCTCATGCCATTCAGATGATTTGTTTCTCCCATAAACACTTCTTATACCTAGAAATTCAAGGCATCCCCTTGCACAGAAGTGCTTAATAATTTCTGATTTTTTCCCATGCTGAAATAACTCCAAAGTGCTGCAAATAATTATTTCCTTCCAGATCTAAATAGCACCATTGGGTTTAGATCAAGAATCTGTACTTTGCTCTGAAAGGAGTTTTATAGCAGAAAGTGTGGAAGACCTGAAAGCTGATATGTTCAGTGTGTTTGAAAGGGGAACACGGGACTCATGAATAAGAGGAGCTGTCACTTCCCATGTTTAACGTCCACGTGTTGCTTGACACTTGGCTGGACATATCAAATAGTGCACAATAAAAATAAAGTTACCTTTACCTCCAGTTAACAAAATTGCATTTCTCTCCGTCTTCTTTTGCTGAGCTTCTCTGCTTCCTCCTTTATAAACCTCGACTTACTTGCTGCTTAGGGCTCTGCTATCGTGACTTATTTTCAGCTGTGTCCTCTTCTTGCAATTCTTTGTCATGCCTGCATTATTTCAGTAACAATGGAGGTTTCACGGTCTGAATAAGTACATTTGCAGCAGATGATTGGGGTGATGTCTTGCCGTTACTCATACAGCAAACGAGGCTGCAAATTGCTAAGACAAGGAAGCAGTGTGGTGCTTTGTCACTTCCAGGAGTTACAGATTGTTTTAAGCTATGAGCATAAGGCATTAGTAGTTCTGACTAGAGAGAGAAAATGAGATTAATCTCCTGTTACATTTTCTGACATTTGCCTGTATGTTCTCAGATGCTGCCACTTCCCTTTACTCTGTCTCTTTGATTTTGTGGAGTGTTTTTACCCCCTTCCCTTTCATTGTCCTGCCTCGTACTTTGCTGGCACCAGGATCCTGCTCAGCCTCTTCTGTGAAACAGAAATCCGCAGTAGCTCTTACAGTTTCATGCCCCGTGATCAATGATGTTTTTCGCAAAGCTGTGAGTCTTGGACACTTTTTCTTTATGCAAATAGGAACACCAGTGGGAGATACCCAACTTGATCACTGTGAATACTTGAGCACAACACTCTACTCCTTCCCCTAATATTTTATAGGAACAGGAAGACTAACTGGTCACATTGAAGAAGTTCTGCCTTTTCTATGATTAACTATGTTAACAAATCTGGGTAATATACTGCTTTTTCAGTCAGAGTTCAGTGATAAAATCAAAGAGGCAAAGCATCCATCTGGAATCACTTTGCTCTTCTTAGCATTTCTGTTTTATTTTCCCTGCTCCTAATCAGTCCTTAAAGTTACTCCAGATCCACTTAAGCAGCAGATCATCCAAAACATCTCTAAAATAATACTAAGACATTTCTCTAACATCAGATAATGGCTTAGAAGGTCTAAAAATTACGCTAGTAGCTCCTCAAGGTATGAACTGCAAGTCACTTCCATCCTATTGATATAGGTGATGTCAGAGGATGCCTGCAAGAACAAATAGCTGTTGACACTGATTTTTAAAAATAACCTTTCTGGCTCTCTGTGGTTGTGTTAGATTCCTATTTGATATGACAACAGCACTCGACCCTCTTCTGACAGTGTTGAGACAGAGGCTGACACCTTCCAGATGTTAAAACAGCTGCCCAGGTAGTGAGTTACATATGCCTCCTTTGGCAAAAAGAGGGAAGAAAATCAATTGTAGAGGTGCAAATACTTCATACTACTTGAAAGAGTTCCACCAAGCATCCAAATTGGCTTTTCCATTTGCACACAACTGCTGAAGAAAGCAGTGTGAAGGTTTGAAACAGATGAAGAGCATCTAGCGGTGTCCAGCACAAACCTCAGTGTGCCTGGTGAATGTCGCTATGTAAGTCAGAGATGTTGAGGCACTCCCAACATAGGTCTTGCGGCTGCTTTCCCTTGCCTGCAGCAGCTGTCCAGGGCAGAGTGCAAATGAGCCAGTTTCCCTCAAAAACTGGTCAGTCTCTTCCCAGCTGTGCCTCAGAGCAGCTGACATAGAACAACCAGGGCCCTGCTTTTTCAAATACTCTTGGGTCTGGTATTGTTGATGCTGACCCTGCACCTGGAAGTGAGGTAATTTTTTAAAGTCTCCAAGCTGACCCATCCATACCAGGGACAATCCAGTAATCAGGAGCTGTTATGTAGGATACAGAAAGATGCTTAGTGAGAGCTGCTGAACACTTCCTTTCTGCACTTTAGATTAAAGGGGCTGAGCTTCTTTGTAAAATCAGATTTGCACTTACCCCTGCCAAAAGAAACACATGGACGTATGTCTCACATTATGTATGGTCACACATGCTTTGTGTGAGCATCAGCTTCAAAGCCCTAACTGCGTAAGTATTATAGGCTTTACGACGGGCCTCAAAATACTGGAAAAAAGAAGTCTGAAGGCCAGGCTGTGGCTGCCACCTGGGAAACCGAAGCTCAGGTTTAACTCCCCTGCTTGTCTCCTGTGCCACATCTCATGGAAGAGCATCCTATTTCTATGCTCACCAGCAACGGTGGAGGCCCAGGAATAGAGTTTACTAATTGTATGGGGCGAGCATAGGGTGAGTAGAGACTGCAGCCCCATGGACCCAGTGAAAGTGTTATCTATGCATGTTGTAGCTTGATCCTTTCAGCAACTAAGCTTCTCTGCTCACTGGGCTGCTGGAGAAGGTCAAGTCATGTTTGTCTCCAATTGGGTGATAGAGGCAAAAATGGACAGCGGCACTTGTAGCTTTCACCAAGTGATGGACTTGATCTGGCTGGTGTGAGGGCTAAAGACTGCCAGGAAGAGAGATGCCAAGCCAGCAGACTCGAGGGGTTTTAACCCATGCTTTTAGGGAGGTGCATGGGAGACAGCACAAGATTCTTCCCCACCAGTTCTCCTGATTGCTGCAGGAGGACCATATTTTTCTGCTGCTGGGAAAGAGAGGATGTAGGATTAAATCCTGGATCAGGAAATGTAGAATGGGTATGGATTTCATTTCAGAGCCAGCATGATTTTGCCTCATGGATGTACCCACTCAGTTCCCTGCCTTACAGATGAACCTTCACCAAATTCAGGCTCAGCTAGGTCTTGGTCATCCGTACCTAGGGCTCTGCCCCAGTGCAGGGTCTGGATTGTAGGCACAGTCATGTTTTCAAGGAGGTCCATGGGCAGAAGATCTAGCAATTCTTTTGTGAACAAAGGCTATTAGGTCTATCTTGTGTTACCACAGGAGAGGAGGCAAGACTCTTCTTCACATCTCCAGCTAGAGATGTAAAAGGCTAATGTGACTGGTGTGCCAGACATTGCTACTTCCTTCCTCCCCTTCACTGCATATTCTTGGGGCTGGAAAAATCCAGCCTTAGAGTAGGTCTGGGCTACTTCAGGGCTTTGGGGCTTTCCCACCCCAAAATAAATACAGTGCCTGCACCTACCTGTGCTGCTCTTGTGGTTTAATCCCAGCCAGCAACTACCATGCAGCTATTCACTCCCCTCCTCCCTCCCCCCTCTCCCTCTCCCCCACTGAACAAAGAAACTCATGAATTGAGATACAAACAATTTAATAATTTAAAATTAATAAAATAAAATAAAGATACTAATAATGCAAACGATACTGATAATACTCATATTAATACTAATAATATGTAATGAAAATAGTACTAGCACTACTAATCATAATGTGGAATGAAACTAATTAATTGAAAGAAAAACAAATTATCCACCACCTGTCAATGGATGACCAGCCAGTCCCTGAGCAGCAAGATCTAGAGTGAGCAGGAGCCAGAGCCCGAGCGCCAGACTCAGTGTGAGAGAGTCCCAGGGAGAGATAGAGCGACTGACAGAACCCTGGCCCACTACACCTAATCATATACCGAGCATGACCTTTTCTGTAACAAAATATCCCTTTGGTCATTCTGGGTCAGCTGTCTTGTCTGTGTCCCCTCTCAGCTTCTTCTCTATAAGATGCAGCGTCAGAAACTGAAAAAGTCCTTGATTTCATATAAACGTTGCTCAGCAACAGCTAAAAACCAGTAGTGTGTTATCAATATTCTCCTCAGCACAAGCAAAACATAGCCTCATACTGTGAAGAAAATTAACTGTATCCCAACTGAAACCAGAACAGCTATGAAAGTCTTCTGGCCAGTTCTCATTTCACAGACATCTTGTGACTTTTGATTGCCTGCCCCGGTAACAGAGCTGAAGTATCATGCCCTATTTCTTCCATCCTTACTTCACAACTGAAAAATTCAGAAGGCTCCCCTGCAAATGCAGGTGATGCACACCCAGACATCTTCCTTGCCTATCACCAGGCAAAAAACCAAAACATCTTTCTTTAGGGGTCCACAGATCCTCTGCAGTTCCCAGTATGTTCCTGAGAACCATTTTCTCTCCTTGCTAGCAGGTGCCCATAGTGGTTTCCTGACCCTTGTTCCTGTTTACAGCACAAAAACCTGAGTGTGAATTCCACTGCTAATCTGAGATCTTGAGTCAGATAATACCAAGTTGTTTCCAAGTTCAACCAAGTGACTAATTTTTCAAAGATCTGTGAAAAATCCTAGCCAAAGCCACTTTAAATGGATCACTTTAGGCCTTTGAAACCTGGTGGCATCAAAATGCTTAGAATTCACAGCATCTGTTCAGTGACTTATGACAGTAATTAAACCAGAAATATCAACACTGCTCTGTTTCTGTTATGTGGGGCATACTGGAATCAGATCAGCCAGCTTCCCTGAGATCTGAGTTCCTGATTTGCTCTGCTTATGCTTGGCTGTTTGCTCTGTTCTCTCATAAGTGCAACACAGACCTTTCAATTCACTGCACCCTCAGGACCTTTCTTCTAATCCAGCTGTATAATTCATTTTGCCACAGAGAGCCATACCCACCTCTTGAAGCAATTGAAGTGTTGGTTTCAGGAGGGCCTGGGAACCTCATTATTATCAACAAGGTTTTTGCTGCTAAGGCAGTGGGAAGTGGTGTTAAGAAACGAAGCCAGAACAAACTTTGCCTTGGTGCCTATATTGAATTTTTGACTTTTCCTGCAAACTGCAGGAGGGAGGCCTGGAGTTGGGAGCAGGCTGCAGTCTGGGGCAATGTCACGTGCTCTCCCACATCGTCCCACGTTATCAGCCAATGGTCATGCTCCCTGGTATTTTGCCACTGCAGCCTTCAAATGTCATTAGCCCTGTGGGTAATTCCACTTTACACTCCAGTGCATCAACCTCACTCCTGGCATACGGAAGCTGTACTGCCGCTTAGGAGATAAAGCTTCAAGTCCCAGTTCTGGCTTTCAAAATCTTGATTTCTTTCCTCTATGGCAGACTTAAATTTAGCACTCAGCAAGGGTCTAGAGTGCGTTCATAGGAATGAAAAGACATGGTCTTGAGGGCTGAGGAGGGTGCTGAAAAATATACTTAACCCCTTGTGATCAGTGGTGGGGCAAGGGAGGGGGGTCTGATGACAATCCCAAATAGCATTTCACTTCAACACCTCTGCTGGTACTGCAGCGTGGCCCAGAGCTGGGGCTGCTGGTGTTCAGTGGATCTGGTCAGCTCAACTCCTCTCTGTCCTCGTAGTGGTCAGGGAGCAGGTTCTTAGCAAGGGGCCCTCTCTGGGAACAAAAAACAAGCAGCTGATGGCTTTCATAGGTTCCAGACCTTCCCTCACTGGCGAGGAGGGATCTGAGCAGATACACTGACAGCCTCAAAGGTCTCATGCTCTAGTGTGGAAGATCAGAGAAGAGGATGTTTGGATGTGACACAGTGCTTTCTCAAATATAGATCTCAGGGGCATGGCCAAAGAATATTATTTGCCCTTTGTTTGATTTTTTTCCCTCCTAACCGAGTCTTTCTTTTACTTGCAGCTCAGTATTTCGCTAGCATCATGGTCATCGTTGGTCTCTCTGTGGTGGTAACAGTGCTGGTTCTGCAGTTCCACCATCACGACCCACAAGCAGGACAAATGCCCAAATGGGTAAGTATCTTGGGTGGTATCTTTCAACAGCCTAATGAAAGAAAAAAATTAATCTAAAGCCTATAGTAAACTAGGTACAAATAAGGGGCAGGAGTTGTTCTCCATTAATCTGAGGAATCAGCTACAGACACTACGTTTGACACTTAAGTTTGCTATTATAG
>NW_010251068.1:9217-19998 GCF_000690775.1 Eurypyga helias
TAAATTTGCTTTTCCATTAAAACCAGCATCTGTTATTTTTGTTTTCTATTTAAACTTACGGTGGGGTGGTTGAGTCATGGCAGAGTAATCTTGATCAGCACCCACTTTGCAAGGGCTAACCCTGTAGGCAACATCTTTTATTTCTTACCCAGCCGATACTAGTACTGAAAAAATGTGAGATTTCAAAACACTGAACGAACACTTACTGGCCTTTGCTGGGCAGTTTGTCTGCTTTATTCCCTTACAGAGGTTGTCACTGCAGTTCATGGGCAGAGCTGTAATCTTCCAAAACAAAGACAGGAGGTGAAACCAGTTTTCTTCTCTCTTGCAACTGTTATGAGCTAGCTTCCTAAGTTTCTGGAAGATCAGGAACCCCAATACCTCAGTGTAGGGAGAGCATTGGAATAGTGAACCCAGCTATCTTCTCACAGCTTGGAGCTCACTGCTACCGCACCCCTAGCAGAAACAGAAAGGAAACGCTGTTGGGCTCAGTCTGACTGTACTGAGGAGTCCCCTGGACTTCACTGGCTTGGAAATCTGCCTTCTGCTGAAGTCACATCCACTGTGTGAAAAAACAGTTTTGTCTGCTGCCATCTGATCAATTCCTAGTGCGTCAGCATGTGGACCCTCTTTTCTCTACAGCAGCAGACGATTAGCCCAGTGAGGTCTTGCACCAATGCCAGCTGGCTGTCAGGACGAATGTATTTCCTTTAGATTTTCAAGTTAAAAGAAAAAGATGCTTTTGTTCTCTTTACTTTACCCAAGAACAGATTTTAGAATAAGCAAGGTATGCTTTGTATTTATAAAAAGAAAAGGAATGAAAGCCGAAGCAGATACAAAAAGACAGTCAACTATCTACCCACCATGGTTTCACAGAAAAAAAATTGGTTGTACCGCATCCTCTGGTATCTCATTCACCATATTTGTCATACTAGACAATTAACCTGACATGATGTTGAATGTGTGGGGTTACCCATGCTTGTCTGAGTACAAAGCAGCTTTCTAATTTAGCCAATCTAAAAATAAAATGCAGCGTCAATGCAAATTAAGAAAAAAAAAATCCAGTAGCAATTAAGTACACTAACAATTATTTCTTTAAGTGCTGAATCATTTAAAACCATCTTACTCTGAAGACAGCAGAGCATGTGAGTTCTGGATGAACCTGCATGTAAGGAAGACCTGAGGGCAAAAATCTGGGTAAACATGCTTCAGATGCCTACATGGACAAGGTATGCAGCAGCATAACAGCCCCCCTAGACAATTTTATTGTTTCATCTGCGTTTTGAGGAGCCTAGACACAATAGCTCATGTTAAATTGCTCACAAGCCCTGCAAGTCAGCTCTTGCTCTCCAGCAGTCTCTTGCTCTCTTGCCTGGAAACACAGCACGCGAAGAATTCTCACTCTTGATGAACTTTGTTCAAGGGCCTGACTGGTGAACTCGCATACATTAAAAAAAAAATCCATCAGGAAACAAAGACTGTGGAAAGCAACATGTGGAAACACAGATGATAGAGTGTGAAAGCCATAGACAGGGCTGACAGATCTCAAAGGGAAAAGGGTGATTGCCAAGTATGTAGGCAAGAGCCTAGGCCCACAGAAGTGGGCATTAGTCCTCTGCGAGGCATGGGAAAGGTGCAGTCATTAGGAACAGTGTGGCCAGCAGAACTAGAACAGTGGTCGTCCCCCTGTCCCCATTGGTGAGGCCACACCTCGAATGCTGTGTTCAGGTTTTAGCGCCTCAATTTAAGACAGACACTGAAGTGCTGGAGTGTGTCCAGAGGAGGTCAGTGGAGCTGGAGAAGAGTCTGGATCACAAATCCTGTGAGGAGCAGCTGAGGCAGATGGGGGTATTTAGGCGGGGGAAGAGGAGGCTGAGGGGAGATCTTATACTTCTCTACAACTACATGAAAGGAGGTTGTAGCAAGGTGGGTGTCAGTCCATTCTCTCAAGTTACAAGTGATAGGATGAGAGGAAATGGCCTCAAGTTGCACCAGTGGGCGGTTTAGCTTGGATATTAGGAAACATTTCTTCACTGAAAAGGTTGTCAAGCACTGGAACAGGCTGCCCAGGAAGTGAGTCACCATCCCTGGAGGTATTTAAAAGATGACTTGATATAGTGCTTAGGGACATGGTTTAGGGTAGACTTGGCAGGGCCAAGTTGACAGTTGGACCTGATGATCTTAAAAGTCTTTTCAACCAAACAAGTCTACGATTCATAGCAAGGTCTCTTTTTTTTTTCTTTTTCCTGTCCACCTATGTCAGAAGCTTCTTACAGAGTCACTCTGCAAGATTTTTGCTCAATAAAACCCAGGAATCTAACACAGCCATCTGCATAAAAGAAGGAAATTACTCACCTGAGTTTTGTTTACTGCAATTTCAGTCCCAGCATATACTCCTACTTACTCCCCACACCCTCATCATCCTGACAGAGTCAGACATCAGCTTATTGCAAAGCTATGGTCCTGATTAGTTGGATCTTGCTTTCACCTCCTGCTTTAATGGAATTAGCTGCTGGAGTAAGTTGCAGGGGAAGGCATTGGGCTTGTGTGGAAGCAGCTCTAGTCCTAGAAGATTTAACAAACTTCATTGCCTAAACATTTGCTTTCTAAACTATTTACAGTTGAGCAGCTTCTTTTCCTTGCCTGTCTCTCAAAGGCTCTATGCTTGGCCATAATAGAGAGGACTTATGTGTGTTAGCCTCTCTGTAGGTGCTCACTTCTTCCCTTACTCCACTGCTGAGATTTGTACCTTCTTTTCTATTACTCATTGATGATTTACTGAAGTCAGCTTTTTCCAAGAGAGGAGTTTAAATCCAGTGTGTTTATTTGGGGCATTTGTTGGCTGCATAGTTGAGAAGTGAGAGCTGCTAGCTACTTGACACTTTTGATAATGTCTGCTGAGCTAGCATGGAAAATAAGACTAAAGAAGGTCCAGCTAAGGGGCAGATTGGGAGTGGGTAACATCAGGCATGGGTAACAGTTCCATTGATCTACCTTTGCTGATAACCAAGACTCTTGCATGGGTGAGAGATACGGAGAGACTAAGCACAGAGAAGAAAATGGTTTTGTGGTAAAAGGCAAGAGCATTTTAGCATTTTGCTGTGGCTATATCAGCCTATTCATTAGGCTTCAGGCTTTTCTTCTGATATGCTTTAAGCCTGGACATGCACAGATTTTCTCAGGTGCTGATGCCCTTTAACAGCAGAGCCTTAATTGGAGCCTCTACCCTGTGGACTAGGCTAGGCAGGTGGCTGTGATGGGAGCTAGCAGCACGGCTGTGTTATGGTTTGGGGAAGACCTGGGTGGAGAGGGCTACAGCAGGGTTAGGCTGTTGACCTCTGACGGCAGCTGTACCTTTGTCCTTCCCTCCTTCACAGAAACCCCAATATGACAATACAGTTGAGAACACAGATTCTCACCATCATGCCAGGGCTGTTTTTCAACAAACCCTCTGCTACAGCTGTCTCTCGAATTAATTGGAATGACAAGAACAGATTGATGCCTGAGTGTCTGTGGTTTCAAGGAAACAGGGCATTTGGATGTTTTGGCAAATTAAAAGCTGTGTTGCTGTCTTCTGTGTATTTATTTTTCTATGGGAAATGGGTTTGGCTGTATTTATAAGTGCAATTTCCCTAAGGAGTAAACACTTCAACTTGAAAGAAAAAGTGGAATTCCTATAGAATGGAGCTTTTGCACCTCATGCTTCCTTGCAGAGCTCAGGCAGACATATTAACAACTTCTAATAAGAAAATCTGTCTGGCTTAGTGTTTTGGAATTTCACAGTACTGCAGAATTAATTCCTCTCTCCCCTTTGCCACTGACAACATTGAAATATGGTTAGCAATTGAGACCTTTATTTTGTTCCACGATGTTCCGTTGGGTGACCATAAGCAGCCAAAGCACGTTGTAATTTAAGTTCAATTAAATCCAGGATTGTTTTGTTAGGCTGCTACATTAAAGTTTTCTATTTGTCTGTGGTGACCATAGAGGAAATAATTAAATATTTAAAGATGCCAACGGAAGTAGAATAGTGTGAATCACAGGAAAATACTCTTTCAGGATGAAGAATAAAAGATTCATTAGTGGGAGAGAAGCAGAAAAGCTCACAGAAAATGGCATGGGGTTGTGACCCAGAAGAGCTCACTGCAGAATTTAAAAATTGTATAACCATCTTCTACTGGTCATTGTTTTTTGTCTTTCACTATTTAGATTTCTACCTGTGGTAATTAATGCCACCTCCTTTCTGATATTATGCCTGTCATTACAGCAGCAGCTCAAAGTGCTAAATGTAAACTCCCCATCCCTGCATCCGTACTATGCAAACACAGAAGAAAGCTCATCCTGCTTAAGGGGAGCAGAGTAAGATCACACAGGGAGTCCTGGGCCAAGTCTCAGAAGTGAAACCGGGGGTCACATCTCTTCTCCCCTGGACATCAGATTATTTGACTTGCAACCAGAATCATACAGGCATTAAAGAGGCCATCTGTCTTTCTGGAGGGACTCTCACAAGGACATTGCAAATGTCTATTTTATATATATAATACCTGAGGGACTTTGTAATTACAAGGTTTTACCGATTTAGTTTGCTGCCCTTCACAAGTTACAGGTTTCACAGCCTTTTTACTGATTTTCAGAGCAAACAATGTTTAACAATTTGTAGTCATAGCAGGCTCTGATTTCACACAAGACATCTGAAGATCAGTTCACTTGGAAAAAGTGCTGGATGCACTCTCTGGTGCTAACTCATTTGATGACCTTGACAAGAAACATATGGGACACAATCTGCTATGTGCAGGTTAGAGTGCTCTTGTGATACGCCAGAGTGATTGTACACCAGAGCACAGGGAAATGACAGCAGTTAATAGGAGCATTCAGAGTTTGAACTGCCCAATTTAATCGATTTACTATTATTCTTTTGAAAAAAAAGCCAGCTGTATTATGCGTCTGAACTCTTCAAAGGAGTATTAAAATGGCTTTCAAATAACACACACACACAACACCCCCCCACCCCCTTCCCGCCCCAGTATTCAAGGCTGTTTAGACTTAAACAACAGAGAGGAAAATGGGCCAAAACCAGCTGTTAGTCTGTTGTGTAGTTCTTCTTCCAGCAGAATCTAAATATTGGCCCCCCAAATATTTAAGTGTGTCCCTTTCCATACTATCTGAGAAATGGTTGAAAATCATGCAGCCAGTTTTGTCCCCACTGCTCAATTACAGAGGTCTGGGATTGTTTGCTAAAGATAGGACTTCAAGAATCATTTTGTAATGTAAGACTTACAACTCTCTTACTTTATAAGTTAAGTGGGCATTGAACACCTCAGTGTTGAAGATGTATCAAAAGAGTGTCATTACTGGGAAGAAGCCAGACACCAGATAAACCTGTTAGAAAGCAGATGGCTGGAGAACACAGTCAGTCTTTCTAAAAGACCATACAGACTTACTAAAATCGTCAGAAAATGTTTAAAAAGATTTAAATGTGCACAAAAGTTCTCCTTATTTCTATAATGATCACTCTCTTTCAGGTCCGTGTCATCCTGCTGCATTGATGTGCTTGGTTTTTACGAATGAAAAAACCTGGGGAAAATATAAAGCCCCTCTCTTGCAAATACAGCTATCCCAAGCACCATCTGAGTGTGAACAGCCTGGAGATGAATGTCCTGCCTGGACACCAGTCCAGCAATGGCAACATGATCTGTAGCTACCACACGATGGAAAATCTATGCTGCCCTCAGAAGAATGATCTGGGTAGCAAGAGCGGAAAGATTACCTGCCCCTTACCAGATGATATGGAGCTTGTCCAGAAGAAAGCTTTAATGGATACTATTCCAGTCATTGTGAAGATCCTGGAGGAAGTTCAGTTCATAGCAATGCGCTTCAGGAAACAAGATGAGGGTGAAGAGATCTGCAGTGAGTGGAAGTTTGCAGCTGCTGTCATAGACAGATTATGCCTGGTTGCATTTACCCTTTTTGCCATCATCTGCACATTTACAATACTCATGTCTGCTCCAAATTTTATAGAAGCTGTTTCAAAGGATTTTGCGTAAGGATTTCAAAGATGAGCAAGATAATTTAAAAGTGAATATTGCCAGTAATTTTGCTATATAATTTAACTCAAATAGAGAAGTGTACTTATAAGTGCTAACATACACAGAGGGGGATGAAAATAATTTCAGGAGGTAAATATTCCTGATGTTAGTGATTGTAGTTACTGAAGAGTAAACATATTGAGCTCTGTTACTTATTTCATAGATTAGTTCCATGTGTAATTATATCATGCCCTGTAACAAATGATAGACAAGAATTCAAAGGTACAATATATTTATTACAAGTTAACATTAGTATCAATGTGTTGCTATGGATTTGTGAATGTTTAGATATTGTTAATAATTTAAATGATCATTGATGGCTATAAGCTTTACAGAATTTTGTTGTTTTCAGTACATTTGTGTTTTATCATTCTTGTTCAGTGCAGCTGTGACATTCACGTCTCAGATGTGACAGACGTATCTTCACAGTCTCATGATTCTGTATATTGAATTTACGAAAATAAACTATCACCATGTCAGCTCTTACCAGTGGAGTGACTGGAATGTTTTCTCAGTATGTTAACAGAATGTGTTTTTACTAGGTTTTTTGTGTGTGGTTGGTTTGGTTTTTTTTTTTTTTTGTTTTGTTTTGTTTTGTTTTGTTTTTTTAATTAGGAAATGTTGGTTGTGAGGTTGCAAAAAAATTAATTCTCCATGCTGACAAACATATATATCATTAACGGTGCTTTCTCAGCTCTCCCACTGTTTAACTGTTGCTGTCATCTTGAAACGCTTTGTAATTTGAAATATCTCGGATCTCCTGGGACATGGCTGCCAACCTAATACTGACTAACTCTGTGTAATAAGGGAAAAAACGTTGGCCCTGCATAATCTGTAGGAAATTTGCCACTGATTTAATTGGGCTCTGATTTCATATTTAGTCTACACCACTGAAGTAGTGTTTTTTTAAAAGTCTATTACTACAGTCTCTTTTCCAACTTGGTTAGTATGGCTTTGTTAAAAGGACACTGTTAAAGTCTAATTTAATTTTGCTTTATTTTAATGTAGCAATGTTTATTATAAATTTGCTGTCCCTAAGTACTCTAATGAAATGTCTATATATTAATAAAAATAATCTTATTATGCCACGTCCCAGGAAAATAAGGGACAAAAGGCATTGTTGTCAATAGCAGCCTCTTTCCACTCACTACTGTGGGTGGGAATGACACCTTTGTTGGTGTGATTTTATTTTGCTTACTGATCACAGCAGAGCTGCAAAAAGACCTGTTCTGATGTAGACGCCTCCTTCCTCTTTGGGCTAACACAGCACTTTTCTGAATGGTCACTAAAAGAAAACAGAACCTATTATTTTCTCTGGCTGACTTTCATCTTCCTGTTCTTTCAGTGTTAGTGTACCAAAACTAGCATTTCCCTCATCTGTGTGATGGGATGCTTCCCACCATTACTATTGGAGAGAAAGAAGCAGATCATGACGCTATTACTCAACCAAAAGTTTTTCCATCTAAAAGGTGAAGCTAGTAGTTCTATGGACTGAAGGACTATGCAACTGTTTTTTTTAGGATAAAGTGCTTTTCCACTATTTCTCTTCATTAGCTGGTGATGGCTCCCTTTAAGTAAAGACTTCACTGTTATGAGTTTTACCTCTGTATCTGTAAGATTAGATCATCACAACAATGGATTTATCACACTGATTGGAGTGATGTTTGAAAAAGCACCAAAAAGCTATTGGAGGTCCTGACTACAGTGACCTGTTTTGTATTTCACTTAGCTTTTGTGTTTCTTGCAGTTACTTCCATTCTAGGTGCAGTTCAAAGGGGTAACAAAGGCTTATAGTAAAAATCTCTACTGAAAATTCAGTCCATATTTCAGAGAGATCTTGTTTTACTTTACAGGAGCATTAATGCTCTAGGTAGCTCTTTCTGTGACTGCAGGAGAAAACTCCCATGATCGCTGCTTCTTTCTTCTGACCATTTTGCTGCTTCTACTTACAAAATGGGCCTGAGGTACAGAGTGCAATTCAAGAGGGGTTTGCATAATATAAACAACTAACAGAATCACAGAATCACTAGGGTTGGGAAAGACCTATAAGATCATCTACCCCAACCATCAACCCAACACTACCATACCCACTAGACCATGTCCTCAAGCACCATGTCTACACATTCCTTGAACACCTCCAGGGATGGTGACTCCACTGCTTCCCTGGGCAGCCTGTTCCAATGCCTGACCACTCTTGCAGTAAAGAAATTTTTACTAGTATCTAATATAAACCTCCCCTGCTACAACTGGAGGCCATTTCCTCTTGTCCTATCACCAGTGAACTGAACATCAGAAATGGGCTATGGATTTGGAATAGTGGCATCAGGCTCTGCTCTTGGACAGCAGCTGAAATCATCATTGTACATTATTGCTTTAGTTACGGCGATAAATGGCAAATATCTTATTACTTCTGCAGCTTGTGATGCAGGATGCTAAATGACCTTTAGAACACTTGCTCAAGGATCACTAATATTTTTGCTTGAAAATCTCAATTTTTGAAAGTAATGTCCAGTGACAGGATGAAAAGATAAAGGCTGATGTTAAAGCACACAGTCACAATAACTTAGCATCCTAATGCAAAGCTCATTTCCTTACGTGAAACACAGAGTTGTTGTAAAAGAGTATATCTAACTAGATGAAGGCATCTTAGGATCAGAAAGAAGATGGAAGCTAACTGGAAACCACAGTGGAAAATTAATTTTAATAACTTTTTTTATTTTATAAAATCCAGTGCACATAAAAAGTTCCATTTATAGATTATTACTTTTAGATTGCCAGGCCTGGGTGGAATCTTACAGAAATGTCCTAAAACTCAAATTCTGTTAGCAGTATGCAGTTTACAAATCCTTACATTGGACTGAAACTGCTTGCTGCTTACTTTTTTCAGATGACAAGGTAAGGCAGATCCTTTTGATACCCAGTTGTCACTTGGCCTTTTGGAAGGTAATAACATAATTGCCACTAAATCTGTAGAAATGACCTAGTGTAAAATGGCATGGAAAAATGGTCACTGTACCTACAGAGCACCAGACTATAAAGCGTGAATGCATTTAAGATTTTCCTGAGACCTACAATACACTTGGAAATATTGATGCATCATCTGTATATAGTGATTCACAGCTCTTAATGGCATCACTAGTTAGTGTCACAGAGTCTCTGTCAAGATACTACATAATTCTAAAAGACGAAAATATTTCCAAAATGATTACAAAGGGTAAATGGCAACAAGAAACTAACCCATAATGTCCTTTACAAAATTGAGGCACATGAAGAAATGTTACATAAAGAGTGATGGTCTTACAATCCCAGAGTAACACGTGAACAGGATAGTAAAGGTTCTTGTGCACTTTTTCTTGCTGAGGAGTACCTTGTTTCTCAGAAGGCGTGGTAGATTTCTGGTATGGAGTTATTCAGCATAAGAAGATGAGAATCTGCCCTGATTTACTCATGAAACATAAGAAACTGCAGATATCATCAAACACAATTTTAACTTTGACTCATGGGTCACAAGTTTTTGAAGCATTTTAACTATCTTGACTCAAATACGTAGATATACCTGAAACAATTTGTTTTCCATTCTTTATAGAACATTTTCATCACCCTTGAAAGTTTGATATTTTGTCTGCCACCATGAGAACTATGGCTGTATAACTTCCAACACTGAATATCAAGTATTTATTTACTGCGGTAAAGCTACATAGTTCTTTCAATCAACACTAGATTTGTAGTAGTGACAATAATAAAGTACAGAATCATGAGCTAAATTCTATTCTAAATTACCATGTGCCCAGGATAAGAGGATGGTATAAATCAGAAGAATGTTAATGAAGAACTGGAATAATCTGGGATTCTAGATGATAATAGTGTCAGATACTGTGAAATCCCCACAGAAATAAGCAGAGGTGAAACCAGTTGAAATCTCTTTCTTTTTATCTGGTTCTTCTGGCAGAATTTGGAAGAAGAATTTGAAAATCTGCAAAACAATGGTTGAAAGTCCATCTTGGTTAAGAGATTCGGGTGAGCGGTGATTATTTGGCTGGCAGGCTTCTTCCCAGAATTACATATCCAGTTTCAAATTATAAGCAAAACAAGGGTTTCTTAGCCTTTTTTTTTCCTTGATGACATGCTGACTAAGGGAGAAAGGATACATAAGAAATTCCAAATTTCAATTTAGTAAGAATGCATGTTCTCAGAAAGCTAGCTCCTTTTCTTTCTTCTAGAATTAATTGTAGGCCACTAAGGGTCTATTTATACATGCTTTGCACAGGCAAGAGTAGAAGTGTCTCTTGGGTCAGTATTTGACACCGCAATCAAAGTTTCATCACAACTGCTTTCCGTCAACATTTAAGATGGTCTTTAGATCTCTGACTCCAACTCCTTATGAGCTCTGTTGAATCATACAAATCATTCACACAATCTTTCTCTGGTCCCATTATGGGAACAAGAGTGACTGTGCCTCAAGTGCTTCCACAGATACTTAAACATCCAGTAACAGATAATTCAATTTCTCTGATGTATCTTTGACATATTTTGTCACTGCTTGATAACCTCTAGCATATAAATGAATCTACTAAACTCAATCGCTTGAAAAAATCCCACTTTTCATTTGAGAAGGAGAAATGTCAGAATCATTAGCTGATTCAGTTAAAAGTCTTTATAGTGATAATCATGGATTGGTTGGAGTGAGTCCAGAGG
>NW_010251069.1:0-729 GCF_000690775.1 Eurypyga helias
GGGGGCCTCAGAGACTTTGATTTGGTATGGTGAGTCCATCTGTGTTCATCTGTCTTGACTGCTGTTTCGGTTGTGATTAGGACTTGGTAGGGCCCTTGCCACTTCACCACTAATGGAACTTCCTCCCACTCTTTAATGAGGACCCAGTCTCCAGGCTGAACGTTACAGACTGCAAAATTCAGGGGAAGAGTTTGTGCCAGCTGAGCTTCCTTTCAGAGAGATTGCACAAGACACAGTATTCTGGCCACATATTGGTTTAGGTACATATCACTTATTTCCACTTCTCTACTGGGTTGAGAACCAATGGAGTAGGGTATTCCATACATCAACTCGAAGGGGATAACTTAATGTCCCCTCTAGGCCTAGCCCTTATTCTGGCCAGAGCCAGGGGCAACAGTCTTGTCCATTGCTTTGTAGTTTCCAAGACTAATTTTAAAAGATGTTTCTTACACCCTCCCCTGTAGATAACTTACTCTCCATCTGTTATAAAATACCTTTTGTGCCAAGAACCAGGGTCAGTATACAAAGCCAAAAACCATTATCCAAAAATCATAACCTAATAAACAAAGCACATTACTTTAAATTACCAAGACCAATGGGTACCCACAATCCTCCCAAAGGGGACTCAAACCCCTATATCACAACCCATCCTTCCTTTATGTACCTTTATAGCCCAACCCTGCGGGGCTTTAGCGTCGCCTTACAGGCAGCCAACCAGCCATTTTTAGG
>NW_010251070.1:0-742 GCF_000690775.1 Eurypyga helias
TCTTGCCACACAGGAGAGAAGGCACAAGATGTTCGCAAACACCTGATGTGTACTTTTGCTACACTGGGCATACCCTTGCAAGTAAAAATAGACAATGGCCCGGCATATGTCTTGGCCGTGACAAAAACCTTTTTTGATTCCTGGGGTGTGACCCATATCACTGGCATCCCTCATTCCCCTATGGGCCAATCCCTAATTGAACGTTCTCACCAGTCCTTGAAACGCTTATTACAACAACAGAAAGGGGGAGTAGGGACTGCTACCCCTGAGGAACATCTACAGAAAGCTTTATATGTTTTTAACTTTTTGAATTGTTCTCTAATAGATAACAACCCTCCAATAGTTCGACATTTTAATGCAAATGCTTCATTTGAGGCAAGAATTAAGGCTCCAGTGCTGGTTCGAGATCCCGAAACAGGTAAGATCATGGGACCATATCCCCTTATTACATGGGGCAGAGGGTATGCATGTGTTTCTACAGAAAAAGGCCCCAGGTGGATTCCGGCAAAGAGTGTACGACCTTTCCATGAATCCTTACCACAACCGTCCCGTGAAAACTCCGATCGGCCGCCAGAGCATCCTTTTGAACAACAAATCGATGGATCTCCTGAGGAGGACCAGGATGGCATGAACTGATGGCATGGTCTGTTCTTAAACAAGATTGGGACCAAATGAAAGAAAGATGCAGAAAACGATTTGCCTGGAAAATTCGAAAAGGCAGAAAGTTGTTTTTAAACACTCT
>NW_010251071.1:0-4677 GCF_000690775.1 Eurypyga helias
TTGTCTTCCCTGACGGTTCGTGTTACAGCACATGAGGACAGCTAGCTCCTGTGCCTTTAAGACTTGCTTTTTGAAGGACAACCATCCTTCCTGGACCCCTTTATCCTCCAGGACAGTCTCCCAAGGGACTCTCTCAACCAGTGTCCTAAACAGACCAAAATCTGCCCTTTGGAAGTCCATGGCAGTGGTCTTGCTGACCCCCCTCCTTACTTCACCTAGGATCGAGAACTCAATTATTTCATGGTCACTAAGCCCAAGACGGCCTCCTACTACCACATCTCCCACCAGTCCTTCTCTGTTTGTAAACAGCAGGTCGAGCAAAGCACTTCCCCTAGTAGGTTCACTCACCAGCTGTGTCAGGAAGTTGTCCTCCACACGTTCCAGGAACCTCCTAGACCATTTCCTCTCTTGTTTTATTTCCAGCAGGCCACATTTTCAAAGGACTGTCTAATTTATTCCCACATACAATCTTGTGCATTGCCTTGGAAATCTGCTGTATATGTTTTCTGGCCGTCAAGCTCATTTTAGAGTTTTATTTATTCATTGCTTTTTTGAATTAACTATTGCTTAGAAAAGTACAATAGCTTTGGATTCCTCAAAGTCGGTCTTGTCGACTATTAACTGATTAGTGGAACTGCACTACTATAAGCAGCACACGTTACCATTAGACTAATAATAGGATTTAGTGTATCCAGAACCTTTTGCACAACAGTTTTATAAACACAGCCCCTCATTTTTAGCTGTCATTGGGAAACCGAAGCACAGTGATTTACACAATCTGAGCCTCCAGCTCCCACTGCGATGCTCTGTCCACCCTTGCACCGGCCCCTGCTCTGAGGCTGAGGGGATGATGCTCAGCTCTACCTCCTGAGTCATTTCTTCCTGCTTTTACTTCCTTAAAGTGGTGATTTCTTTGAAATCTTTGAAATAGAAATTGATCTTTGGGGAAATGGTAAGTAGCACAGAATTAAAGACAATGTGCAAACTCCTGACTTCACTGAATGAAATGGGCTTTTGGTCATTACCTTTGATGAAGTCAGTGTTTCAAAAGTGCCTTGACAACTTTGGTACATGTTTCTTAGATGACTTGTGTCTAATGGAATTAAATAATTCCCAGGATAAGCTTTCTTCCATTCCCACAGTAATCAGTGTTGGATATGCTATGGTTTTCAGTGAAAGCCCAATTGGGCCCTAGGTTCAGAAAGAAAAATCATCTGGAAGCAAACGGGTTGCTTGTGTATATCTGACCTCTTCTCTCATTGGTCTGAACAAAGCATGGGGACAAAACTGCCGCTCATTGCTGCTATTTTTGGAAAAGACAGGTTGTTGGTTTTTTTTTCCTATGGGAAGATTAATAGGTAGCAAGTTCAATATCATTAGGTATTTAGTTTTCCTTAATTGTTCCAAGAACTCATCTACAGAGAGCAATGCATCACAGGTAGCAATTTACCTTTCAGGAATCAACAATATCCACATGCTCCTCCTGGGTTTAGGAAAAAAAGGAACTCACACATCTCCTACCTCTACTCCAGTCCCTCAGATAACCCAAGGCTTCAGAGGATTCGCAACGATTTGTAATATCCCCACTGATATTTCCTTTGGAATTCAAGTTTTCTTCAATATCTTCTGTCTAGATAAGCTCATCTTTCTTAATAGTAGAAATCTCGCAATAGGCTTGTAGCTTTTCATTTTCTTTTAAGCCTGAAGGTTCACACTTGTTAATAATTTGGTGGATCCTGATAGTTCTGCAGCTTGGAGAAGAGACAACAGATGGTCCAGCCTCGGCATTAAGCATTATTCCTTCGGTACCTTTCAGGAATTCAAGAGTCTTATTTCAGAAATATTTTTTTCTCCTTCCTGGCTTGGTAGTGGTCATCTGCTTCATCCACTTTTCCATTTTTCAAGCAAATGATAGAAAGAAAGACCCTATTGAAATTTTTTTTGGTATTATTTTCCTAATAGTCTTGAATGAAATGACAGAAAAGGTGAGTGGGTAGGTAGAGTTTTCTCCATCAGTTCTTCTCTGACCCACCCCCAACCATAGGCTACTGCCATGTAGATAAAATCAAGAATCCATCCGGAGAGCTGACCAACTGAATTCTGAGGAAACTCCAGAACCAATCCAGCCAAGTGTAAAAAAGGATTATTCAATGCTATCAACTGGGGAAGAAGAACTCATTAACTCTCATCCTACAACCACAAGGGATTGGCTTGGTTATTAGAATAAATATTGGGGTTTTCCAGTATCTTGACAGACCGTATTCCCTGGCACAGAGGCTTATCCTCTTTTTCCTGCAATACGAAGGAGCTCATTCGTGCTTTTGGGTTTATCCTCTCCTATGTTCCGGACCAGAAGAGAAGTCTGTCAAGCAGAAGCAGCATGCAGACTTTGGCTGCAGGCAGTTGGTGCTGCATGAAAAGATGAGGTGGAAAGCGCGCTGGTTCCACAGGCAACCATCCTCATTACGGTAATTGCCTGGCTCTTCCCTACGAAGGGTTTTAGCTGTTTGCTGCTCTGTCACTTGGCCCAGAGGGGCTAAACCAGGTGGTGGCATGGCACGAGAAGCCTGGAGGTCCAGACGTCCCCACAGGAATGATGGGGGAGCTGCTCCAACCCCTCGGCACCACGGATGTGGGGATGCTGTGGTTAAATCGCACCAAGTAATTTCTGTATCATTTGATTTTGGGGGTATTTGGAACCAGGACACACTCCAATACCACTGAGAGTCCACACAAAATTCACCTGCTTTGGCTGGGACATAAAGCTGAGGATGCTTAAGGCAAAATTATTTGTTTAGGACAAACTCTTCTTAAAGCTACAGCTGCACCTCTGCCCTTCGTTTCAAATATTATCTTTTAACTCTGGAATCAAAGAAAATACACATTGGTGCCCCACAGGTACTCACGGACACAGATGTGCACAAAGAGATCACAGTATGAGTTGCAGACTCGATGCACAAGGCATATATAGACCACACAACGTATTTAGGAAACAATTTCTAGCTTACTTGTGGCATGAGATATTTCAACACAAGTAAGACCAAAAGAAAGATGAAAAGCAAAATGCAGCAAAGAAAAAGTATATTTTTAGATGAAATGTGAATGCAGCAGACCCAAGAGAGGAGCAGAGAAGGACCTCCAGGAGGCTGGAGCTGCAGAGAAGATGGGTCTCACCCTTGTACGGGTGACAATATCCCCAATGTTGCGCAAGCCCTGGGGTAGGAACACATCCTGGAACCTCCTAATGATAGAAAGGAAGAGCATGCAAGGACTTGAAAGCAAAGAGAACTAGCTGGAAATGGCTCCTAAAATTAATGAAGAGCTACGGCAGTTGTTTTGGATCAGGCGAGGCGAGTTAGCCATGTGATCTCCACTGGTTATTGCCAAATGAACTCAGGAAACCACTTACAACCTCACTAAGTAGTGACGTATGTGGGGGTTTAGCGCATCACAATGTTTACTTTCATGGCTTAGTCCGTAAACCATCACCAGTGAGCACCTCCACACCCTTTTGCATTTTTCCCCATAGAATTAAACATGTATAATTGTGTTTTAAGCGAAGCAGCTTTCCCCTCATTGCCTTCCCTGGTCTGTGGGAGCCCGGACAGCTGTGGGAGAACACGGATATAGGAAAGGAATGAAAGGATTAAGTATTTCCCTTTCTTACAGGGACATAATATGCATTTTGGCTGGTGGGTGTGGGTGTTTGTTTTTCCTGGCAGATTTGAACAGCATAAAGCTCTGAATATTAAGGCGGCTGTTAAATTCTTCCAATAGTTTCCCTAAGTGCGAAGCTACCGCACTTAAAAAAAGAAAGCCTAGCACCCTTGGAAAAGAAAATTAATTTAAACATGCTACTGAAATTAAAAAGACAGTGTCTTAAAAAAAGAAATCAATTGTCTTGAAACAAAGCACAGAAGTTTGGCTATTGATAGTATTTTTAGACTCAAGACTTTCTCTGGAGACTTAAAAGTATGTAAATGCAAAGTGCAGAGAGGTGCACGCACACGTGCTATACCTTTGTATTACATTGGCATTTTATTATTTAATTAAACTGCTCTTATTTTCCTAGCTCAAGCATGCTTTCCTTCAGACTGCTTTGCTGTTAGCCTGCTGGCCTTGACTTCCAGCCAAAAACAATTTTGAAACAAAAAGGGACAATAAATCATATTTTCACAGATCTTTTCATCCCTCAATACAACCTTGCTTTCACACAACATCAAATAGATTCTATGAAAATTGGAATTTATTGCAGTAGCCATCCAAAGCTAGGGGCTGACACAAAGTCTGCGGTGCATTTCCACATGATTCCAGAAGTCATGGCATTAGGAAAGACCCCCGCCATGCTGAACGGTGTGGCACTGTTGCAAGGGACAATAGCCAACAGTTCCCAGTGGCTCTGACTAAGGTGGGTTTAGATCAGCCCAAGTAATCATGGTCTCCATTAGCCATAGCCGGGCTAGAAAACCTCAGGTGGGAGTTTTAAAACCTGTATTTGGCAAATAAAGCCCGTTACTGTGAAATACACGTCCGCAGCCATCGCTGGTTATGATGGAGACTATTGATAATGCCCAAGTTTAAGAAGAAAATGACATTTATCAGAGTATTTATTGCAATGCCGCAGATGAGCCAACAAATTTCACTTACCTGGTGGCAATCTTCCAAATTCGAATCTCT
>NW_010251072.1:0-296 GCF_000690775.1 Eurypyga helias
AAATTCCTTGCCAGTGCTGGGAGACGTGCGTGGGGCAGGACCTGTATCGCTTCGTGGTGATGGACTTCATATTCACCCTGCTGGACACGCTTTTTGGGGAGCTGCTCTGGAGGTAACGTGCCCCAGGAGGGGTGTTTTCCCCCGGCACTGCATCCCCAGAGACGTGCGTGGGGCAGGACCTGTATCGCTTCGTGGTGATGGACTTCATATTCACCCTGCTGGACACGCTTTTTGGGGAGCTGCTCTGGAGGTAACGTGCCCCAGGAGGGGTGTTTTCCCCCGGCACTGCATCCCCA
>NW_010251073.1:0-8622 GCF_000690775.1 Eurypyga helias
GCCGGCCCGGGAGAGGGCGGGGAGCGGGTGCCGGGCTTCCCACCGCTGGGCTCTGCCCGCTGGGCTGCGGCGTGGGGGCAAGGGCACTGACTCCGCTGGGTAGCTACGAAACCCCGTTTCTAAAGCAGTGTCAGCCACGTAAGAGGTACCTTTCGGCCCGCACCCGTCTGTGTAGCCAGTACTGAAACGGCCTTACCCTTCCAGTGTGTGTATGATCAATGGGATGTGCAGCAAAACCTTTGTAATTGTACCCATGGTTTGTTAGGTAGCGGGAGCTGCGATGTCATGTCGGTCTTCTCTGAAACAATGCTTAAATATATCTGCTGTTGCGGTGCAGTGACAAAATCGGATTGGTTTGCAGCAGGTGGATTACATCTTCGCGGAGGGTTCGCCTGGTTTTGCAGGTGTGCAGCGAAAGTGATTGTAGAGAAATACTGTCTTTAAAATGATTAATTATTATAATAGTAGTAAGGCTTCTGGTTTTACCAGGATGCAGAAAGCCCCTTGCACAAGGAATGCGTTTTTCTCAGCTGTGTAAGTACTACCTGTTCATGCCTTTGGTCTGTACCACAAAGTTTTGAGTTTATCCACAACCAGTTTTGGATCCTAACAATAAAACCTGTTATTTATGCTGCTGCTGTGTTAAATCACTTCTTTTAACGGCATAAATCCATGGTGAGGATCTGTTTCACAGATACAATGCTGGCGCTTTGCATTTCCTCCTTCGGTAAAAGTGATACTCCTTTTGCAGTTCCACAGTTCTTCAGTTCATGCACCAGTTACTGTTTTGATTGTAAAAGTTCAGCTGCACGGGGAGTGAAAGATCTCCCTGCGTGTGCATATGCATTTCACTGTCTTCTCTGCGGTTTTGGAATGGATTTCCAGTCACTAGTGAAGTCTCTTTGATACGTTACTGTATCAAGTGTGCATGTATATACACACTTACATACTGAGTGACATAGTAACAGATCTGTCATGTATTAAGGTACAGCTATAACATCAAATAAGCAACAGTAGGAAAAATACAGATTGTTGGTTGGTTGGTTGGTTGACTGGTTGGGCTGCAGAGCTGGGCAAGATACCCGCTGATAATAACAGGTACCTTGAAATAACCTGCAAAAATTATCTTCAGAAGTGCTCAGCAGGGTTCATGCTATTGGAAAATGAAGGCTCCACAGAGAATATGAACATACTCCACAAAGATGAGCCAGAGGTGGGAATTAGCAATGAGCCGAGAAGTATTTATTTTTTATATTTTTTTTTTACAAGGGCCTGTAGTGACAGGACAAGGGGTAACGGGTTTAAATTGAAAGTGGGGAGGTTTAGATTAGATACCAGGAAGAAGTTCTTCCCGGAGAGGGGGGTGAAGCACTGGAACAGGTTGCCCAGAGAAGCTGTGGATGCCCCATCCCTGGATGTCTTCAAGGTCGGGCTGGACGAGGCTTTGAGCAACCTGGTCTAGTGGAAGGTGTCCCTGCCCATGGCAGGGGGGTTGGAACTGGATGGTCTTTAAGGTCCCTTCCAACCCTAACCATTCTATGATTCTGTCTGGGTAGTTAATGCTACAACATGTTTAATTTTTAGTTACCGTTTACAATTTTCTCTTGGGCCCCAAACTCTCCCACTTAATTATTTGTGGCTTCTGGTATGCAACTACATTTTTTCTGCACCTCAGTAGGTCACTTCCCATCTTCTTCAGCAGTCACTGTTGCAAGGAGGCCTTCAGCATATAGACCTAGGTTACTGCGAGCAGCTCTTTTGTTGGTACTTTGGAGCTCTTGTGAATAAGATATTGGTCAATGTTATAAGCAGTAGTGGTGTGCTAACTAATGCATAATCAGGAAAGAAGTGGTCCTTCATGTTTTTCATACCCAACAGAATGGGTAGTAGAGGAAGGAGATACTAATGGGGCATGCTTCATCTGTTCCACGTCACAGTTATGCCCAGTGTTATTTTCTGCACATTTTTCAGGTCATAACTCTGTTCAACAGGCCCTCAATGACATCAGTGACAGCCGTCTCCATTGCAAATTTTGCAACATCAAACAGGTGGTGGCCTGTTGATAGGACCATAACTTTTATGCTAATGTATCTCTAAAGGAAGGGAAGCACAAACATGGCATCACCTGGGAAAGCAGTGTTGGAAGTTCAACAGGCATTGCAGATCATTGTGATTGAATAATAATGAAGGATGGTCATTTTACTTTAGCCAATAAGTGCTGCCATGCTCATCTAGTGCAACATACCCGTCATATTACATCTAGTCTATAAATGAATTCCTGCAGCAGCCAGTGGCCTTCATTCACCAACTGCATAGTCTGCAGCACTTCAGTTCTTGCATTTGTTACAACCAGTTGCTCTTGTAATTAAAATGCTACAAGTATTGGAGGGAACAGACAGAACCCAAGAAACAGAGAGGTGCCCCTACTATACTTGGCATGGGCTCATCTGCCAGAGTGTATCAAATTAAAATTGTTGCAATGTAAAGCAGATTGTTCTAAAAAATGGAGGAACAATGAGTGACATTCTTTATTAGTGCCTGTCATATTAAGAAAGATCATGAGATGGGAAATTTGATGTTAAGTTACTTGAGATTAGCATTTTCCAAAATGAGCTAGAAGACAGAATGCTGTACTTGCAACGTAGGATGCACTGCGCTGCAGTAGTAGTTAGAGTGTACCCCAGAGTCCTCTGGAAAATTGCAGTGTTTTGTATGTTTTGATATGAGGCTGGAATTGCATTAGTAATTTTGTTTGTTTGCACAATGACATCTGCTTCTTGCCTTTTTTTTTTTTTTAATGTATAAATTAAAGAAGTTCCTTGTTCAAACTGGCAAAATTTCATCATTATTCCAGTGGGAGGACTGTCAGAACATCATTGCTTTGGTAGTTAATACCTCCTGTCTAATTTCTGACTTAAAATTTATTCATGACCTCTTCATACTTACTTGCACATCTGCTAATATTGTCCATTAGCATATATAGTTCTTTATTTCTCTGGAATTTACCTCTCCTGCTGTATTCATAGAACTCAATCTTATCCTGGCTTAGGATTTTGCTAAACTGAATAACCCATTATATTTTTGCTTCCTTTTACAAAATAGATTTTCCTGTTCTTCATTTTTAGTCTGCTTTTTTGTTGGTTTGGAGGTGGGTTTTGTTGTTTGGGTTTTGGTTGGTTCTATTTATTTATTTATTATTATTTGTTTGGGTTTTGTTTGTTTTTGGAGCGGGGGTTTCCATCTACTTTGGTTTGAGTTCTTTCTTCATCTGAGCTTGCAGCATGGTGCTCGATGTTCTTGCTGGGGTCTTGTACAACTATTTTCACTTGCTTCTGCTGGGAATACTTGGTTTCTTGCATCTTAGGCCTACAAACAACATTTTTCAAGTCTTCATAGTGTTTGACTCAATTGTAATAAGGGTAACCACTCTTGTCTTTCCTTAATTTTATTAACAGCTTCTGCATTATTGGAGATATTTTTTTTATTAGTCCCTCTGTGAAAGGTCCTGCTGTCGTTGCCATTGAATTGCATGCCTTTGTCAGTGCCTACTACAGGTCACCCAGTTCGTTCTGTATAGTGTTTCAATCCTTTCCTGCATATAGCATGTTATTGTTATTACCGGGTAGTGGTAATACATGGTAAATTACCAGATAGTTTCATTAGCATGCTTTTTTGGTACAAGGTTAATGAAGGAAAATTCAAAAGCTTTGTCCAAAGACTCATTTTTTTAGGAGCTCCATTAGTAACCGTTTTCTGATCTGATAGCTTTCTGTTCAGGATAACCCAGTTATCTCTGCCATCTACATACTCGGTTCCTTTCCCATCTTTTTATCTTAACTGATGTGGCACAGTATGAAAAGTCCATACCCCATGTGGCACAGTATCTAAAGCCCATATAAACTTCCTGCATTTCCTTTATCTAGAAAAATTTGCTGTCTTGTCACAGAAAGATGTAGAGTGAGTTTGGCACAATCTACCTATGGTGATCCCATGTGATATCTTCTTTGATGATCATCTGTTTTATTCTTTGTCTTTGAATTTTGCAAGAAACAATAATTATTCTCAGTAGCATGCTGGCTTTTGATCAGATTCACAGGCCTGACATATTCCTGATTGCTTTTTATTCCTTGTAAATATAGGCACTATGTTTGCTTTTTTCCACTTTTGAGCTTATAGATTTATTAAAAATCCTTTCTGCTGAATCTTTGATCTCATGTGCCCATTCTTTCAGAACACTGGAATGAAGTTGATCCAAACACTGCTCTTTTAAGTGCATTTTCAGCTTCTGATTCCTGCTTTCAGCCAAGTAATTTGTCCTATATTTTAATGAGCTTGTGCAAGTTTGTTTTTTCACGTTTGGATAGATATTAAAGCTATGCTCACAGAATCACAGAATTGAGTTTGGAGGGGACCTCTGGAGGTCATCTGGTCCAACCCCCCTGCTCAAGCCGGGCCACCTTCAGCCAGTTGTCCATAGAATCATAGAATCCTTTAGGTTGAAAAAGACCTTTAAGATCATCAAGTCCAACCATTAACCTAGCACTGCCAAGTCCATCACTAAACCATGTCCCCAAGCACATCTGCACATCTCTTAAACACCTTCAGGGATCGTGACTCAATCACTTCCCTGGGCAGCCTATTCCAGTGCTTGACAACACTTTCACTGAAGAAATTTTTCCTAATATCCAATCTCAACCTTCCCTGGCACAACTTGAGGCCATTTCCTCTTGTCCTATCACTTGTCACTTGGGAGAAGAGAACACCCACCTGGCTGCAACATCGTTTCATGTAGTTGTCAAGAGCAGTAAGGTCTCCCCTGAGCCTCCTTTTCCTTAGGCTAAACAACCCCAGCTCCCTCAGCTGCTCCTCACAGGACTTGTGCTCCAGACCCTTCCCCAGCTCCATTGCCCTTCTCTGGACATGCTCCAGCACCTCAGTGTCTTTCTTGCAGTGAGGGATCCAAAACCGAACAGAGGATTTGAGATGTGGCCTCACCAGTGCTCAGTGCAGGGGGACAAGCACTGCCCTAGTCCTGCTGGCCACACTGTTCCTGATACAAGTCAGGATGCCGTTGGCCTTCTTGGCCACCTGGGCACACTGCTGGCTTATATTCAGCCAGCTGTCGACCAACATACCTGGGTCCTTTTCCACCCGGCAGCTTTCCAGCCTCTCATCCCCAAGCCTGTAGTGTTGCATGGGGTTGTTGGGACACAAATGCAGGATCCAGGACTTGGCTCTATTCAACCTCATACAGTCGCCTCAGCCCATCTATTCAGCCTGTCCATGTCCCTCTGTAGAGCCTTCCAACCCTTAAACAGATCAACACTCCCACCTGACTTGGTGTCATTGTCAAACTTACTGAGGGTGCACTTGACCCCTTCGTCCAGATCACTGATAAATATTAAAGAGAACTGGCCCCAGTACCGAGCCCTGGGGGAGCACCACTTGTGACTGGCCACTGACTGGATTTAACTCCATTCACCGTCACTCTTTGGGCCTGGCCATCCAGCCAGGTCTTTACCCACTGAAGAGTACACACATCCAGACCATGAGCAGCCAGTTTCTCCAGGAAAATGATGTGGGAAACGGTGTCCAGGGCTTTACTAAAGTCTAGGTGACAACATCCGTAGCCTTTCCCTCATCCACTAAGCAGGTCGCCTTTTAGTATGAAGTCTCAGAATCCATACTAATCTGTATTTACTAACTGGGGATGAACGCAAAGAGAGTAAAAATTCTCATGTCCAAATTCAGAAGTTTCTATCTATGGGAAACACTGAGCACAGCTCTACTGAACCTAGAATTGGAACCCACAAACTCAGAAGAAGGATTCTGAATGTATAACATGCTCACTCGCATTGCACAGCCACCTCTTAAGCAAGCAGTTAACTTCCCATCACTGGGGGAAAATAGGCACAGAAATGGAATTACCCTTTCCAGAGTTTGAAGAGACATGTTCTGCATTGTCTTCTTGCTGTAGTGGGAGAAGTTAATGTGAAAAATGAGTCCTGAAAACAGTGTAGTGCTGTACAAACAGCATGCCATCCTGGGAGAGAAAGGAGGCACCAGGGCTCAGCAGAGCTGGCAACTACATGGCACTGAGTGTGGCCTCTGTGGGGATGAAGTAGCAATGGTGGAGTCCCTTAGGATGGACATGGAGCAGAAGTGCTTGGGAAATACTGGGCAACATCATAATGCGTTCAAATATCAGGTTGAGAAAGACAACTCCCGCTGCGTGTTTAAGCAACAAGCCAAGATGCTGCTTAGGGCTGAGGGGCATGGAGGATGCCTGCGTATAATGTTCTGATATACAGATTTCTGTAAGATTTAAGAGAGTTTCCAGCAAGTGGCATCACCATTTCCCAGCATAACAGAACTGTATTCAGGTCATCCTGTTGCTGATGTGTTCTCTGCATGCCTACAATACTAAAACATGCCTAAAATATGGTATTTCTTTGCTTAGAATACCAGTGCATCACTAAATTGAGATGTTCAAATCCTCATCTGGACCCTTTTAAACCAAATGTAGCTTTTATCAAAATACTCAGTGATGTTGATTTTCACAAATGATTTGTCCACCCAAATAGAGCTGTTCCAGATTTACTTTGTTTAAAAAATGAAACAAAAACAAATGGAAAGCCCAGAAAGCCTAAGCTCAGAAACCTTTTGTTGTGATGAAAATTTTAAGTCACGTTCATTCAAAAAACTTGAAAACTTCGACTTGCAAAATAATGTGATTTTTGTCAAGCATCAGGCTCATAAATGCTGTGTTTTAAAGAATAATGTCTCAAACATTATAAATTAGGAAAAAAAGAGAAAACTGAAAAAAGAACATTCACACAACTTCAGTGGTAGTGTCAGTAATGCTCCCCTAGCAGGATTCCTCTCACCAAATAGTGGGTGGACTCATCTTATACATATGCATGAAATAAAGTCAGTTTAAATAACAGTTCTGTCAAAACCACAGTTCACTGGCCGTTCTGATGAGCTGGTTCTGAGACTCTGCTTTGTCTGCCTGAAGTGTCTGCTGTGGCCAGAAGAGGTGTTTGGGCTTCACTCCTCTTTTCCTGCTCATTCCCATCCTCGTCCTTATACTGGCACCTGGATTTGTGGGTGATGCTGTAGACTGGCTCAGGAGACTGATTTGACTATAAACTAACCTGGCTAAGAAAGAAAAAAAGAGATGCTTTTTATGGTGGGTTTTTTTACAGTCAGGTCAGTTCTCCTTCCATCTCACCATTTGGCTGTAAAAATGTTACCAAGTGTGTTTTAAAATGGTACTGCAGCTTTCATCTGCGCCCGCTGGTACTGGCAGATTAAATTGACCATGTAACTGCAGCCTGGGGAGATCTCTCTCCTGCAAATTGCAGGGTACTGTAGAGGCACCTGGACTAGTGACGAATGCACTATTCTGGGTACCTTACTTCTCAGCAGAGCAGAAAGAGAGCACAGGCTGTGCTCCTTTTCATCCCATGATTGGGAGGCAGGTGATACTGGAGAGAAAATTAAATAAATTGCAAGCTTAAAACTGTATAAAGAACCATCTGATGGCTGTGGAGGCCAAGTAAACTCATCAGGCGTTTTTGGATAACACTAATGTCATACTGAACGGATTATTACATGGGCTGTGAACACTGTTATATGGTGTGTGAACCTGTATTGCATTGATTAGTTTTAATAGAAAATTTGAAGACAAAAGTACATGATGATCCATAGTAAACTTCAAGGTCAGTTGGTCTAAAAAATTTTTAATCCTCCTCTGTATTAATCACCCTGGGGTCATGTTTATGGGAAGGGTTAATTCTGCAGTACTGCCCTCACAACTTCAAGTTATGAATCAACTTCCTTGAGACACTCGAATAAAACAGTGACTCACTGTAATTTTCTTTTAGTCTTTATAATGTGCCTGTCTCTTTTGTATCTTGGGTGCTTTTCACTTCAGTAAAGGTGTTTGCTTACAGTGCGTTGTCATTAGGAGTCAGAATTAACATGACTTGTAATGGAGAAGCATGTTCATTCTTTGGAGCTGGTGTTTTAAAGAAGTTCCCAAAATGTTTCAGAAATTCTCCACTAGATTACCAGTTGGGTACATTAATTTCATTAATTCAGTTTTGAATGTGAATGAAGGGTAATAATCTGAGTTATTAGTAGCTGGTATAAACCAAACCTGTTTTCCTGTATCAGCCTAGTCTGATGACATGCACCGTCAGTGACTTCCCACCCAAAGCTCCACGTATAGGCTGGCTGGCCTGTTACCCTGTTCTCCAGGGAAGGTAACATTTACCGCTTTTAATTTCAGTTTTTCAGGTATTTTCATCTCTGTCCCTCTTAGAAAGTTCCTGCTCAGCTTTTCACCTGTATTCACAGGTCACCTTTTGAGCAGGTAAATAGTCCAGGGATCCCATTGCAGATGAGTTTCAGGGCTTTGTCTACTACATAATATTCCTTTCTAAGACTTTTCCACCATCTCAATAACATGCAACTACCTGCTGAAAATGCAAAGGAAAGAGCTTTCCTGTGTCACAGGTCCAGTGATACGAAATACACAGGCTATAAAACCTCCCAGCCTCTTCAAGACGCATGGGTGTGTAGAATTAGACGTATAATAGAATCACAGAATGGTTT
>NW_010251074.1:0-1200 GCF_000690775.1 Eurypyga helias
TATTTGACTGGTCTGTATACTACTGCTTTGGGAAGTCATCATGTATCTGTACTGGCAGCATCCTGGTGCTTCATGTGTTGTCTCGGGGAGACTTTCACCAGTTACACCTTTTCCCTTTTCTCCTCTGGGACACAGCCTGTAGAGGAGAAATTAGTCAGTGGCTTTGTTGGGGAGGGGATGTTGTTGAGTTGATGTGTGGAAATTCTTCTAATTTCCCTCCTCTTCTCTCTGGTCAATGGCACAAGCGTATGAGTATTTGGGAAATTTTTCATGGTCTTAGGGTGACCTATGGCTGGGGATCAGCTCATTTCTGAATTTTCTCCAGTTCTTGGTTATAGTTAAAAAACTGTTTGAGAATGCTGCCCCATCTACTACCAGTGTTCAGGGCAGAGGCAGGCTCTGTGCAGCCGCCCAAATTTCCCTGATGCGAAGGGGAGCAGCACGGACCCACGCCTCAGTCAGAGCGGCAGTCCAAGCCCACACAGCTAAGCCACCCCCCATGCTGGCTCTGCCCCCCGTGGCTACATCACCCCTCACAAGTAGTCCATCCCATGAGCCGACCCCACTCCGGCAGCAACATCCACTCCCCTTGACAGACACTGCAGCTTCACCTCCTACTGTGGTGGCTCCACCCTCCCCAACAGCTCGACCTCCCCCTTCAGCTGTGGCTCCACCTTTCACAATTTACTTTATTTCTATGAGCAAATTTAGACAGGATTTGAAACATAACGGTCCAGTGTCCATCTTGTCAACTGGACTGCTATCATGAGATGGGGTTGAGAAAAGCCCATACTAGATCTATGAAAAGATCTAATGTAAGTCAAGATCTAACCTTTTCCTAGGCAAGATCTAATACATACTTTTAAGTAAAACTTTCAGGGGTAAAAATTGGTATCATGTGATGGTTTCTTGATTCAGACACCCATGAACTCATACTAGCATAGGTAATTGCATGACTTTTTTTCACTTAAAAATGTGAAACAAATTTAAATTTCTTAAACTTACTAAAATGAAATCATACTGTGCAGTGATTTACCTTATTACTATGAGCAAATTGAAACAGGATTTAAAACATAACAGTCTAATATCCCAGTCATAATAGAATAGCAGACCAAAATGCTTTCTTGGAAGAGGAATCTGCTTTTCTAGTGTCCAGCAAAAGTCCTAAAGATGATTTAGCAGAGGGTTTATTTGGACTGT
>NW_010251074.1:1235-12534 GCF_000690775.1 Eurypyga helias
CAGTTAAATCACTGTGGGCACAAGGTGAGGGACATAGTACAACCACAGGTCAGGACCTGCTTGTGAGATGGAGAAACAGGAGCATCTGCAGCCACAAGTGATAAGATTGGCCATGCAGTTCCTAGGAAATACTATGATTTATGTTAGCTAAGGCTAGTGATGCCTGGAAAATATTTCAGAATGCCCAAATGCATGTGCAATAAAAGGCATATGGGGAGGCATTATCTGAACTACTCATAAACCTCACCAGCAGTTTCAAGATTCAGGTCAGAGCTCAATTCCCTCCAGACCTTCCTTGCTTCCCGTAGGAAGTACATCCACAGCACTAGTCATTCCTTTATTCCTGAGCTCTTAAAAGTACCAAACCGTCACTTACAGTCAACATTAGCATGACCATGATGCACAAGAGTAAAAGAAGGTTACATTTTGGCAGTCATTTTCACGGTACCTTTGGGATATCCCAAGCAGCTCTAACTTGATTCTCACCCAGCAATAGAAGGTATTTACATTTTCCTTTTGTCAGTCCAGATAACTTGCTCTTTTGGGCCAGCTATTTTTCCTGTTCTTGGCTCCAGCTCTCCCCTTGGTGAGTATTACAATGTTCAGCAAAAGAAATCCAGCTGGTTGAATGAAGGGTCTACATAAATTAAAGGAGAAACTTGCAGCATGCCAATTTTTCATCTAAACAACATGTGCATTTAAGTCTGAATAACAAAAGCTCTTACGGGTTCAAAATTTCATTTATAGGCACTTCTGACAAAAGACACTGCAAAATGTTAACAGATCCATGTCTATTTCATCTCAAAGTAGCATAAGACAATATAAGCCTAAAACTAGGGGCATCCAATAGTTAGCATCTGAGAGACCTGGAGGTCTGCTGGTCTTTCAAATACTTCCCTCAGAAAAAAACAGGGTTAAAACCTAGAAGAGTTTATCACCTTCTCTTCAAGCTAAGCTATAGTTTTATACCACACATCAGAGGTCAAAGCCTCCAGTGTCTAGGAAATGTCTTTCCCCTAAACAAATCCCTCAAGTCCTCTTTAGGTCTTCAAACACTTTATTGGCATAAAAGAACCTGAGCAAAGATGACCATTTTGCCCATTTTAACCAGCTGAAGCTTTGCTCAAAGAAGTTCTGTTGTGTGAGCCAAAACATGCGTGAAATATTTCAACTGTGAGATTCTTAATATTTCGTACAATGTGTAATACCTAAGTGGTTGGTAATTTGTAAAAATCATTCCATGAACAGAAACTTTATTCCATCTTTCCTTGCTGTTTTAGATAATATTTAACAACAGCTTCTTTAGGGTTCTATTTTGTTTTGTTTTGTTTTTCCATTCTTTCTTTGTCTCCTTTTTCTTCTTTAGCATAATAATGCTGGATAAGAAATACAGAAATAAGGCTAAAATTACATTATTTCTTCTTTATCTTTACTGTGTATTGTACTGGAATACACCATAGCACTAGAAAATCTCTTCAAATTAGGTTTTAGAAATTTAAAAATAAACTTTTTGTCTTTAGTGGGATTTTTCAAAGGATTCTAATGTAGTTAGAAGACTCCCACTGAAATTTTATAGAAAGTAGTCCCAGACATATTTATGTTGTGGGTTTGGAAAATCCGTGCCTTCATATCCAAATGTACTGTACAATTTTGTTACTCTAATGCAGTAGAAACAGAAAAGGGTGAGCTAGCAGGACTACTCTTGCTGGTTTGCTAGAGGCCAACTCCGATCCTAGTTATCTCAAAAGATGAATTTAATTTTTTTGGGTTTTTTTTTTGTTTTTCAGTAAAACACACGTGATTTTGAAATTGCATTCATGGACTGAACAATCCAAAACCCAAAGTCTAGTCTGTGCATCCCCAGTGGAAGGTGCCCTTGTTTGTAGATGATCAGCATTAGTCAAGACAAATTAAGCTTCTCCTTTCTCATTGTCAGTTCATCCTCCACAACACCCTTTTTCTTTTACATTTTACTTGAGCCCGAGCAGAAACTATTTTGAACATTCAAGCATCAACAAGCCTTTTTAAGACAGTAGGAAGTTCACACTGCCACTTCATTTCTAAAGTTTAAAATCCTGGACCAAGCAGTTAGACCTTTTCATGGAAAGAGTCATATTTTCACACAAATTGTGTCATATCTGTCAATGTTTCAGTTTTTCAAAGGTATGCATTTATTTGGAATTTTCTGTAACATTTCTTCCTCCCTTTGAACTGCCCACATGGATTTCCAACAGCTCACTCTCGTTGGTAAGAGATATGCCTTCTGTGACTTAATTATTATCAGTGAGATAATACTAAAGGTATTTTGTTCTGATTCAGTCAGCATGAAAGTGTTTTTCTGGCACAAACTTTGCTGTGAGTGAGAAGTGGGAATTTTATTTTCCATGAATTCTCTGTTGGTGAATTTTGGACTAGGTCATCCAAGAATAAATGATGCAGTAACATGATTGGAACAAAGTCACTAACAACAGGCAAAAATGTTATTTGCAGCATTGGACTGGCTCTTCTATTATGAGGGCTAAGCTTTTCATATTTATGCCTATAACTAGATTCAACGTGGCCATATAGCACTCCACTGCTTCCATTAGCTTCCATGGCATGGACAGGCATTACCTCTAATGGTAGTTAGCCACACACTGGTGTCTTCTACAGGCAAATCTGACAGCAACAGCCAATCTACCTTGCAGAGACTGCGATCTGTAATTTCTTACAGGTTCAAATTGCCCCTAAAATGTGAGGCAATTGTTTTCAGGTCTTCATGTCACTCTCACACTCCTCTGTACCAGTGTAATTTCCAGTTCTGGGAACACCCAATAGATGTGTTCTCATGACAAGAGGCTACGCTGGAAACTTACCTCTGTTTCCCAATACCATACCTCCCTTAGCACTGTGATTCTGGGAAGAGCTGTTAGTGGGAAAGGCTCGTTAGTGAGGCTATCAAGGAAGGAGGTGGAAGAAATAGGAAAGTTTGAGGTAAATGAGCTAATCACAAGGCAGACACAGTATATCTTCCAGGATAAGAGTCAGATCCCTTATTCCAAGGAAAAATTCTTGTCAGAGTCAGAAGAATGTGAATCTTTACCAAGATCAGATGACATAGGAAGCTCCAAGCACCTAAAGGACATCAATTCTGAGCAGTAAAGACAATACTTAGAGATTCAGTTTTCCTACACGGCAAGACTGATAATGTCTGCAAACTACAAATACCACCCTTCTCCCCAGAATTCCCCAACACTCAATGGTGTGTCACTGTGTCACTGGCATTATTGTGTTGTTTTTTTTTTTTTTTTGAAGTCATCTATCTCCACCCTTCTTTAGGAAAAACACAACAGCATTATATGGATTTCCTATTTATCTACTTTGATAAGTTGTAATACAGCAAAGATGGATCAATATTTTTTCTTCTTAGAGAAAGTGTTCGTATTCTTTAGAGTATTTGTTCCCATAAGAGTCTCTCTTATAAGCAGAATACAGAAAACCAGTATGTGTCATCTTTCCCATTCTCAGCTGCTGTTATGCAAAGAGACAGTACTTGGAAGAGAGTGAACTGGAAATGTTAACTGTTGCACTGATATTCCTAGCCATGTAATTTCTTCAGGATATAGGAAATATTTATTTTTACTCCAGGCTTATCACAGAAAATTGATTCTTTCCTCAATTTATTCAGAATAAGTTACAGTCTTCAGGCAAAAGCATACATTTGCTAAGAGAAAAAAAAAAAAAAGTTATTTTTGCTTTGTTTTTTGGAGAAATTAAAACAAGGACTTCCCTGTTGCTGGCAGTGGAGTCATGCAATAATATGGTCATTGAAAAGGCATATCTGGTCCTAATTCTCGACCCAATGCCAGATGTTTTCAAGGCATGTTCCCTTGCAAATCTACTTCACTGGAGAACAATAATGCAGGGATTTCAGCTTCCATGTTTCGGCACCTCATCATGGTTATTACAGAATGGTGAGAGGGATTTGAGACCTGTAATGCTGCCAAAGGCAGCTACAGTGGCCAAGGGGAGATTTACAGGAGGGTTGAAGTCGCGGCTGCAAACTCAGCCCTCAGTGGGGCTGGGGCAGCTGTGCCTGATCCAGGGTCAGCAGGTCCCTCTCCCAGGGCATCCCATGAATGCATAGCAGGACCTGGCACCCCTCCAGCCAGCGGTCTGCAACACCCGGCCACTCTCACACGGATCAGGTTGTGGGGGACTCATGCCTCCAGCCAAGTCCCAGTAATTTAGAGGAGCTGGACTTTCTGGTGGGGCAGAAGATGTGAGTGTTACAAGCAAGCCAATGTGCTGTGGATCAGCCCCACGTCCCAAAAAAGCCATTGACAGTTCATGGCTCCTCTCCCCAGGACATCTGAATGGGTGCCCCTGGGCAGCCAGGGTGGTGGCACAGCCTCCAGAAGCCCTCAGTCCCTGATTCTGGATGAATAAATGGTGTTTACTGCTCTTCCGCCTCTCCGTGTCTAGCATGGCTTACAAGAACAGCAAGGCAGGGATGACCAATCTCACTCTTATGCATGAGTCCTGCGTGAGCAGCAAGGACCATGCATTCAGAGGTCCTTTATTAAAAAATCAGGGTTATTGCGGTCTTCCCCATGTCACAGCAGAGGTGCTGGTTCTCCTCTCCAGCCATGACTCTCCTCCTTTCTTATGTACTCTTGCAGAGATCAGCCTTACTGCTAGCCCCAGCTTCCAGCTGCCCCCACGTGTTTCGGGCCGTGTTCCCCTGAACAGTGTGTCACCTCACCTCCCATAGAAATGGATGAGAGTGTAGGATCTTTCCTGCCGCAAACCCCGTGTCTTTTGCACGTTGTGATGGTGGTCATGTCAAGCCTCTAAAGAGGCACATGGATAAGCAGAAGACTTCCCTTGCTGCTTTTGTTTAACATACACCAGTGGTGTGTGTTGCGAATTAGAGTTGACCTTCCTGTGCATACTTGTACCTATAAGGAAGGTGTAGTGATTCCCACTGAATAAATTATAGCGTAGTGACACCTTCCTCCACAACTGGGAAAATGCTGTTGTCTAGTCTGTACAACATATTAGGTTCCCATAATGCTTCAGCAGAACGAATGATTTTCAGAACTCATCCATACAAAATCCAGTTTTGAGTAAATCAAGTATCAGGCATAAAATTGAATCATATCACAAGAAGTGAAGCCAACTACTGATGAGCTATTTGGACTATAAAACCTCAAAAAAAATAGAGCAATGCTGAAATGTATATGGCTCCTTTCTTAGTGACAGAACCAATTTACTGATATCCCCTAAAGCTTGAATCACAGGCTTGTAAAGTAGATGAAGAAAGTTGCAAGAATGGACAAATATACTTGGTGGTAGATGCCATGAAGTTATGTATCCTGTTGGTCAGATTTGTGCAGAAATACCTGTCATTTTGTACGATCTCAGTTGTGTTATAAAATCTCAGACATGAAAAGTGGAGGAATCACTTGAGATTCAGTAGATCTACCTGAAATCAGGTAGGCACAGGGTTGCTCTGCCTTCTTTCCAAAATAGAGTTTGTTTGCTAAGAAGAATTTATAGATGAACTATAGACACTCATACCATATACAATCCCAAAGATTTTTTGTATCAACAGAAGGGACATAGCCCACTCCTGCCTTGCCAAAGGACATATATATAACAATATTGCTCTTCAAAACCATGTAAATATGGAAATCATTGAGTGCTTCCATGAAGTTTTTCAGCCTCTGACCGAAGGCTTTGTAGGAGCTAGAAAGAGATTAGGTGTAGTAATTGTGAATTGTCATTAAAACTAAGTGCTTAAGCTGGTCTCTTTTGTTGTTGTTGTTGTTGTTTTTATTGCACTGCAGTAAAAAACCTTGAAGTCCCAGCTGAGCCAGGCTGTATTTCACTAAACCCAGTAAAAGCAGCAGGACACCATCCTTCTGAACAGCTTACAGAAAACATTCTAAAGGACCAGAACAAGATAACTTTAAAGAGCTATTAATGAGAGCCTAATAGTATAAGGATTTGCAAAACGCTCATGTCTGGCTCTCAATCCATCTGCCTAGTGCTACTGTTGTTCCACCATCATTTCTACTTTAATCTGAATGTCATTGTGATGAAGGAGAGGTGTTTATCCCCCTCCAGAATGGATGGTAACATCTGCAAATCTCCCTGATGTAACACATCACCATCTCTCCTGTGTGATAACAGATCTCTCCTTCCACATCCAGATGATGCTCCATCCAGTGATCGGAGCCATGCATAAGAGGTTCATCAAGCATGAAGTAAGGCTCATCGCTGCACTATGCTCTTCATGTCCTCTGTACAAGCTTTCTGCTCAGCTGCAGTGTACCAGCTCTGCCAAGCCAGGCTGATGCTCTGCCTTTCCAGCTGGGCACTGCAATCACACGTTGCAGCTGCTTGTCCCAGTAGCAGCCATCGCAGACATGAGGGAAGTGTCTCATCCTTAGGCTGCGCTGAGGTGTAAGGGGAAAAATAAATTACTTACATCTGGATCCTCATTAGTCTGACATGTGCGTGGTTCTGATTTAGATCACGAGAAATTTCACTTCAGGTCCTGACCATGCTCACACGGATACAATAACATTTCAGTAACTGTGAAATGAGCTATTGCAAATCTACAAAAGCAGAAATTCCCACCAAACACTCTGACATATGAGATTTTTAATATAAATAATTTCTTATAAAATATAAACTGTTATTCTGTGTCACTGATAGCTAATAGATTAAGTTCTTGTGGAAAGATTATTTTCCCTTTAGGATCGGTTACTGAGGAGAAAAGAAGAAGAAAAAAAAATCCCTCAAACCAAAACAATTTAATCATCAAAAGAAATAAAGAGAAACACGATAGGTCCATAAAAAGTACCTGAGCATGCTTTTAGGAATCACAGCCTCTACTTCAGGACTGGCCTGACCTAAGCTTATGCTGATACTTTCTCAGCATCCACAAACCCCACTTATGCCATCCTTTATGACTAGCTGGGCCTACACAAGCACAACCCTTGGGGGGCTACAAACTTCCTTCTTGCTACAAACTTCTTTAAGCACGTGGTTCTGTTTTCCTTCTGTTCTGCTACTGCATCTTTCTTCCCTCCCTTTTTCCATGGGTGAACTGCCTTGATTTTCTCCAGTCTCATGCAGGAGGCCATGCCGGCATGCAGAAGACACCCAGCTCTCCTCGTGGCATGGGATGAGGTTTATAACACAAAACTTGTACAGTGTGCACACATGTGCAGTCGGTGAGAACGGGCAAACAAGTTATCTTCTAGTTGGGCCCTGCAGCTTGCTTCAGCTTTTATGGCTGTTTTCTTCCCTGCTCTGCTCTCATGGTTGTTTTTTCCCCCCTAATCAGCACAAGAGAATGAACCACTCTTGCTGTGTGAGCTCCTGGACTCCTGTGCTCTGTCACAGCACTCAAGCAGCCCCTTGTCAGCAGGGTGTCAGAGCCTCGCAGGCTTTAGCTTATTAATCCTCACACCACCCCAACGATACGGGCAGCTATTATTATCCCTGTTTTACTGAGGGCGAGGGGGAACGGAAACTCTTTGAGATTAAACATCTCAACCCAAGGTCATGCAGGAAGCACGGCCAGGCTAGTCTCTTACTCTCCGGTTTCTAAGTACTCTTGAAGGAGCCAACAATGCCTCCTTCAGCTGGAAAAAAACGTGTGTTGTTAGATAGCCAGTACCTACACTCATGTAGCAGCAGGCAGACCTGTAGAGATTCTGATGTAAGCATTAAATTTACTTGAGAGAATCAGGGAGAGCATCCTGCAGTGCACAGGGCACAGAAACAGGCATCTTCAGGTCAGAAAAAAAAATCTGCAGGTCTCCGCAGGCTGATCTTGGGTGGCTCATTTATTCTGCCCCATCTCCCTGTGACAATGATGTTCACCCCCAGTAGAAAGCCATACTGTGTTAGTGTTAGGTGTTAATCTGTCGAGGTGGCCAGGCTGTGCCTTTGAAATGTCCTTGGCGCAGTGAGCCACCAAGGGTACGCCTTGGGGTGTCACTCCCACCTCACAAGCCGTGCACTGTCGGGTTGCTCTATAGCTCCTGCACAACCGCCTGCTAACGCAAATCGCTCCAACTAAAACCGCACTGGGTGAAAGTTCCTATCACATGACAGAAGGCACCAGCGTTGAGCAGAAACGTGAGAAAGCATAATTCTGAGGGCAGGAGAGAGATGGTCTAACCACACATATTTATGGAAATCAAATTCCTCTATTTCTTTCTACCTGCATTTTTTTCACCTGTAAAGCAGTGATGATGGTTGCACGTGTTTGTGGCTGTTGCAAGGACTTGCTTTTCTGAAACAGGATGTTGAAGAAATTTAGATTTTGTTCTGCATCAAAACAAAAGTAAAGTACTGAAACATCTTTTTTGTTGTTGTTGCAAAATGAAATCTGTGTTTTATAGCCATGCCTAAAAATTAGTAACTTAATCTTTCAAACTAATTGCGAGTATAAAATTAAGGCACCTTAGTTTGACTACATTTGATAAAGCAGGCAGACATTTAATTTTCATGAAAGACTTCAGCAAAGACATTTGCCCTCTCCACCCGGATAGTTTGATGCAGTCCAGATGTTTACTGTATGAGAGTGTGTACCCCCTGTCTCTGATGAAGAAACCGGCCCAGGCATCCTTAGGTTCCTTTCCTTTTAGAGCTTAAGAGGATTGAAACCTGTTTTCTCCTAGTCTGTCTATTCACATTATCATTAAAGACAGAGAAATCACAATAGGAGTGGGTGGCTGGCTTAGGTCAGTACTGAAAGTTGTGTTGCCTAGGCAAACTCATCCAAAACATTAAAGTATTTGAAGGTTCTTAGCCTGCAAGAGTATAATAAACCAAGAGTTTTTAATTTCTGGTTTTGTAAAAAATATTCAGAGATCAGTTTTAGTGCTTAGTCTGAGTTTTATTTCAAAACAGAAAGCTAGAGGTAGACAGCAATTTCCAAAAAATTAATTAAAATCTGAATCAAACATTTGCCACTCCGAGCAAGCTTACGTCTCAGTCATGGGAGATGTGAGATGAGTCACATTGCATCTCATGTAGTCAGCTGTAACTACTATGTTCTTTGTGTTCAGTCACCAGCTACTTTATTTACCTTAGGAATTCTCTGTCTTCAGAAACCTGCATTCCTTTTACTTCTGTGGCAGAGCTGTCAGTGTGCTCTCTCACAGGATCTAGGCTGTTCTTCTTAATTCAGCTAATAAAAGGTACAGGTCATTGAGAAAGTGCTTTTCATGTAATCACAAATGTGGCACAGATGAGAGATGGTGTGTCAGACGTTCCTCTCTTATATCTGGACATTGCTTGCATGGCACACCTGGGAATATGGACAAAGATGGTGGTTAATCCATTTTTCATCATTTCAGATAAGGGCTGAATATATCTTCCTATCCTAGAGTAATACAACTTTTAGTGCAAAGTACTTCATATGAAGAATATGCTATTGGTTTTGATTGAAACCAAGGAAATACACATATAAACAGAAAAATCTCTGATGTTAAAATAGGTTTTGGCTACATTCTAGGTTAGTTATGCAGAACACAGGTGGTATCTGGTATTTATTGGCAAATCCAGAAAGATGCATAATGGTACAGTTACCAAATTATTAGTGATAATCTTATTGTCACTGCTAGTACTATCAGCTGTAGTAGTAAGAACATGTAGAAATCCATGCAAAAGCAGACAAAACTCCAAGTTACATTTTTATAACTAAAAAAGCATTCATGTAGGAAAAGAGGAAGAGAAAAACAATGAATAAATTATTTGCTTGTAATTTCATAGAGCCTGTAGAATGGCAGAGTGACTGAATTATCACACATATATGTAAGATAAGCAAATAAGCCAGAGCAGAGTAGACAAATTTATTCCTAGTGTCACTCAACACTCTTGAAATAGAGTTTCATGAACGATAAATGCATGCTGTTCTGACTGTATTGTGGCACAGAAATACCAGCCCTCCCCCTTTATTGATTCTTGTGTTACCACATTAGCAATGAAGGGGTAAACTAGAGAATGGGTGGAGAGTAGTGGGCACATTCGTGTAAGTGAATGCCCTTATAAGGCCACTCTCTATCGTATTTGATAGCTAGTGGAAATTGAGAATGGTCCTTCATGAGTGGAGAATGGCATCTTCAAAGAGACCATCTGTGAGATGTAAGATGGGCAGCCTTTGGTCCACGGGGAAATCACAGTGCAAGCCTTCTCAGAGCACTTTTCTGGGCATGGAAAAGAGAAGGTGGACATTTGGAGTAGCCAGTATGGACTTAATAGGAGCAAATCATGCCTGGCCATCCATTCTACTTCTACAGTAGAATAATTGTCTTTGTGGATAAGGGGAGAGCGGTTGGATGTCTTTTACATAGAATACTGCATGTAGTTTTGGCTCCCCCAGCACAAGACACTGATCAGCTGGGGAAAATCCAGTGGATGGCCATCAAGATGGTCAAGTGGCTGAAGCACTTGCTGACCTTAGGGAGCAGGGATTGTTCAGACTAGGGAAGGGACAGCTTCCAGGGAATTTAAAGGCAGCTCCTCAACATCTACAAGGAGGTTATCCAGAAAACTGAGACGGCTTCTCACAGTGTTGACAGGATGAGAGACAACAGACTCACGTTCAAACAGGAGAAGTTCAGCCTGAAACAGGGAGAAATATCTTGCCTGTGAAGACAGTTCAGTATTAGAACAGGCCACCTGAAGTACCCATGCCATCTCCAACCCTGGCGGTTTTCAAGATCTGAGAGCTGGCCCTGCACTGGGCAGGAGGTTGATCCAGACATCCATTCCAGCCTGAATAATTATCCTTTGATCCTATGCATTCTCCATTCCCCTCCAGGGGATTTACTTCCATACAGAAACAGAGTGTAATGTCCTGAAGCATAGAGGCTTTCTGTGAGGAATTAGCTGTAGTAGAATCTCACTTTAAGTGTATTTCAAGGCATTTGTAAAGAAGGAATAGGTCATAAGAGATTACTGAGAGGATCCCAATTCAGTGTTTTTAAAATTACAGCCTTTGCACAAAATTGCACAATGGAGGCAGTTGTACCTCTCCTCTGCCATTACCCTTAATTTCTCTCTTAAAGATAGTGCACACAGGTGAAAAATGGGTTGTCCTGACTGAGCGCTATTAGGAACAAACAAGTTAATCAGAATATCTCCTTATAAAATCACAGAATGGTTAAGGTTGGAAGGAACGTCAAAGATCATCGAGTTCCAATCCCACCTGCCATGGGCAGGGACACCCTTCGATAGGCCAGATTGCTCAAAGTGTCATCCAGCCTGGCCTTGAACACTTCACGGGAAG
>NW_010251074.1:12624-13806 GCF_000690775.1 Eurypyga helias
TCACCACTTTCAATTTAAACCCATTACCCCTTGTCCTGTCACTACAGGCCCTTTTAAAAAGTCTACCCCCAGCTTCCTTGTGGGCCTTTGGGTACTGGAAGGTGCTATAAGGTCTCCCAGGGCCTTCTCTTCTCCAGGCTGAACAAGCCCAACTCTCTCAGCCTGTCCCCATAGCAGAGGTGCTCCAGCCCACTGGAGCACACTGGTGCACACATGGCCAGCTTTTCATCCACCAGTACCCCCAAGTCCTTCTCCTCAGGGCTGCTCTCTATCCACTCTCCACCCAGCCTGTACTTGTGCTTGGGATTGCCCCAACCCAGGTGCAGGACCTTGCACTTGGCCTTGTTGAAATTCATGAGGTTGGCACAGGCCCATCTCTCCAGCCTGTCAAGCTGTCATAGTAATAATATTGGCCATTGAAGGGAACCTGGAAAATTAATATGAAAAGGGAGAATGCTCAGTTTCACTGTACAAGTAAGGGGAGCAAATGAAGGGGATAAATTTAAGGTCATACCCTCTACTGGGCCCAGACGTTATTTGATGGTAAGAAATGGAAACACACAGAGTCTCCTTCCCCAGTTTCCTTATGGACAGTATTGAAACAATCTGACACTGAGTTATTTCCAGACTGCTCTAACCTATGTCAAGCTGAAACTTCCTCCTGATTACTCTGCTTGTCATAACTGCCCGTGTTGCAGAATCTTCTCTTGTCCCAGACATACGTACATATTATGTATAAGTGAAGAAGTGGGAAGCAAGAACCAGCATGCAGCAGCTGGTTATATTCATTTTAGGGGAATCCCCAACCAGCTGTTACCATCAACTTTACACTAACAATGACCAGAAAAAATAAAGCAGGGGCCAGGCTATATTAAAGTCTTAACTGCATGCTGTTATCTCTGGTCTGTAATTATGAGTGCTATAGAAACTTGTATGTTTTTCTCTATCACATTGCTATTCTCCCATGCCAACATGTACATAGAAGATTTTTGGTTTTTTAATCTTAAGCATGTCATTGCTTACTTGTTCTCTTGAAAGTCAGCTGCTGGGGTGGGAAACTAAGACAACCAGATGTTTTACTTTTTGTGCTGAGAAAGTGAAATTAGAGATCATCTTCCTAAGCTTTTGTCCTGGTGTCAGCTGGGATGGAGTTAATATTTTTCCTAGTAGCTGGTATAGTGC
>NW_010251075.1:0-50925 GCF_000690775.1 Eurypyga helias
ATTATAATTATATATAAATTATTATTATAGAACAATTCTGCAATACTTATTTAGATTTATATTGGTACTACTCTGCATATTTCTTCTTGTGAAAACAATAAACCCTTGGGTTTTTAAGCAGATAAGTAGAAAGATCTGAGAGGATCCCAGAACAGGAAAATGCATACCATTAAATTTTTTAAATATGCAGAATTTTCATGAAAGTCTGCCTTTGTCCCTTGCAGTTTCAAAACCGAGTTTCCAGAAAATGTTGACCCTATAACATCAAGAAACATTGAACTTTTGCATGATCCCTTGAATTACACCAAATACATTCTCTGTCCCATGATGTTTAAATTCAAGGGGAGAGTTTCTTCCCATATGGGGAGGATGAGAGATACTAATTGGCACATTACTGGTGTGGCTATCAAAGATATATGAGAATTATACATTCATTGTGCATTTTGTTATCAGCTACACATTATATCTGTGAAAGGATGAGTGTAAAAATTATACTACAATTTTGCAAGTCTTGTCTGACAACAAATTGCTAAAACATCTTTTCAGAATTTTTTAACTGGTCTTTCACAGACACTGAATTCTCCTGGTGTTGTGTTTCTTTCCTTATTTATTTTATTCCAATATTACATTTCATTTAGGGGCTGGAGGTTATTTTTGTTTTTTCTGAGACTAGGCCATTATTTTTTCCTAACAATTGAAGAAAGGAAACCAGTTGAAGGGTATGTGATCATAAGGTACACATGAAGAGAAGAGAAAGAATGAGATAGGAGACACATTTTCATCCTATTTTACAGTCTGTCAAAGCAGAGAAAAGGGGAATTATGACAGTGGCCTCTTTGAGTTTGTTTCCTTTCACTAGGTGCACTATACCTTTTTTCTCCCTTGATTATTATTACCATTATACATAATTCTGCAATCATACTTCCTAAAAGAGAAACGGCATTTGGTTGGTACTATGTACACTTGGATATTTGTTGAAGAGGCCATATAAATTGCACTCTACGTGATGGCTCTGTAAGGGGAATAGGGGGGGAATTCTTTGCTTATCCAATTTGAAAAATGAAAAGCGTCTATCTCTTCATAGAGGTATCATCTCACATTCTTTGCGAATATAAATAGGTTGAGAACATAAATAGGTTAGGTACAGTGAGTGGAGTGTGAATTAAAAAACGCAGCCTAAAAGCTTGACATTATGCCCATGGCAAGCACTCATTGTGTTCTACACTTAATGGTAAAAGGCTGGGTTTATTTCTAAGGAACATAAACTCTAACTAGGGAACAAAAATGGTCTCCAGGGATGCAACAGAAAGAGGTCTGCTTCAGCAAAATCCTAGAATTCAAAATGAACAGTCTTTCAGAAAAAGACTACTGAAAACAAGAAGTGTGAGAGAGGACTGTGGAGGGTGTAGTGGAACAAGCTAGCTCTCTGCAGGCTTCAACCCTGCCCATCTCCATGGAGAAACAGGGAGTTCACTGGTTAAGGAAAAAAAAATCCCACTGATGAAAGTAGTCTTTTTGCACCCTCTTAGATTGTACTGATCATTGTCTGATTGGCTGCTTGCTCTATTTTTTTGAAGTGATAGCAGTACTGAAGCTTTTTCCTAAGTTTGAGAAGATTTCAGCTCCACTGGTCCCTGGCCATAATCCAGAATCAAAACCAGTGCACCATCTGGTGATCATTATCTTTAAGCGCTGCAGAGAGGTGGCTTAGCTAGAGAGGCAAATATTTCTTTCTAGACTTCAGAAGATATGTCACTAGTGCTGTAATTCATCTACTTCACTCAGTATGGCCACCACAGCATGAGTCTCAGAAATATTTAAAAGCTGTGAGCAGTAGGACTGCTGATTAGTGATCTGTTTTAATTTGGCTTAAATCAGATCCCAGCTGTTTCAGTAAACAGCTGGAAATGATTCTCATGTAATATGGTCTGCTTTTGATAATCATTTTGGTTTGCTCATTTTTTAGTCAAAGAAACATGAAGAGGAGGATGGCACCACAGACACTGCAACCTCGTCATCCAACAATCATGAGAAGGACAGTGGAGTGGGACCTACAGATGAGAGTCTGCGTAATGATGAGAGCTCAGAGCAAGAAAACGCACCCGAGGAGCAGAACAGCACTACCCTGCAGAGCAAACGGGAGCTGGGCCACAGCCAAGATACGTTAGGAAGTGTTGAGCTCCAGTGCAATGAAAGTTTTGTGTCTGGGGAATACATTGAGTCTGATTTCATAAGAAACCCAGAGGAGGAATGTGAAAGGTTTCGGCAGCTGTTGGAACTGAAGTGCAAGATTCGAAACCATGGGGAGTATGACCTGTATTACTCAAGCAGCACAATAGAGTGCAACAGAAGAGAGCAAGATGGAGTGGAGCATGAGCTGCAGCTACTCAATGAGGAATTGAGGAACATTGAACTCGAATGTCAGAATATTATGCAAGCTCACCGGCTCCAAAAGGTGAGGGATCAGTATGGAGACATTTGGACTTTACATGATGAAGGGTTCAGGAATTATAACACCAGCGTAGATGTACAAAGAGGCAAACTGGATGACATCATGGAGCATCCCGAGAAGTCCGACAAGGACAGTTCCAGCGCCTACAACACAGCCGAAAGTTGCAGGAGCACTCCGCTGACAGTGGAGCGATCCCCCGATAGCTCTCTCCAGAGGATGATCAGCATCACCAACAGGAGAAACCTGAGGAGCACTATCGTGGCTAATCAGTCAACCTCAGGACAAAGCAACAGGGAGCCAACCTCAGCCAAAACCAAACTCACTGAGCCAAACAGTGCTGCTGAGGATGCAGTGCTGGCATCAGAAAGCGGCAAATTCACAGACCAGGAAAAGCAGAGCAGCGAGCACATTCCTTACCTGTCTCCATATCACAGCTCTTCTTACAGGTATGGGAATATACCTGCTCATGCAAAGCATTATCAAAGCTATATGCAACTGATCCAGCAGAAGTCTGCTGTGGAGTACGCCCAAAGCCAGCTCAGCCTGGTGAGCATGTGCAAAGACTCGCAGAAGTGTGCGGAGCCCAAGATGGAGTGGAAAGTGAAAATAAGGAGTGATGGGACAAGGTATATCACAAAGAGACCAGTTCGAGACAGAATCCTGAAGGAACGTGCCTTAAAAATTAAAGAGGAGCGCAGTGGGATGACAACAGATGATGATACAATGAGTGAGATGAAGATGGGTCGCTACTGGAGCAAAGAAGAGCGGAAGCAGCATTTGGTGAGAGCTAAGGAGCAGAGGAGGCGTCGGGAGTTTATGATGAGGAGCAGGCTGGAGTGTCTTAAGGAAAGTCCGCAGAGTGGCAGCGAGGGCAAAAAGGAAATTAACATTATTGAACTGAGTCACAAAAAGATGATGAAAAAGAGAAACAAGAAAATCTTGGACAACTGGATGACAATCCAAGAACTGATGACACACGGTGCTAAATCTCCAGATGGCTCAAGAGTGCACAATGCCTTTTTATCAGTTACTACTGTATGAATGCAACTTCTTTCAGAGAGTATACTACCAGTTTAGGTAGAGTACGATTGCCTCGTTCAATGTGGCATTTTTATATATTTTGTGACTGTTTATAGTTTGACCTTTTTTGTAAGGAAAGTTACCTGGTAATTTTTCATTTGCTTTTCATATAACAGTACCTTCTTTATCTGGCAGTCTTTCTTTATCCTGCAATATATTCATATTATTCATTTGTAGAAAAAAAAAAAAAAGAAAACCAAACCAAAAAAAAAAAAAGCCAATTAATTTCTTAACCTAATACATATCCTGCAAGTTAAGATCTGGATTTATTTCTCTAGTTTGTTTTTTCTACTTTAGTAACAATACAATACCAAAACAAAATGCTTTATACTGTATCCTTGGCTTAAAAAGTTTTAAAGTTTTACATCTTAGATTTCATCTGTTTATAAATCATACACCACATCCCATCGTATAGGTAAGAATGACATTTTGCCAACACATTGTACAGTACATTTAATGTGTAAATTGCAATTGTATTTGTCCTAGTAAAGTGTAGGTGGGCAATTCTCCTGTGTTATGTAGTGGCATTGGTCATGTAGCTGGGCAGTATGTGATAATTGTGAAGATGAAAGAGAAATAAATTATTGCTTATCTTTAAGAAAAAAAAAAGCCAAGAGTTCTTTGATTTAAATTGAATATTTGCCTTTAAAGGATGAGTTGTTTCACTATGCATGATACTTAAAAGTATATAGAGATTTCAGGAACACAGGACACAATTCCACAGACTGGTTCTTATGAATTAGCTTTTCATTTTGCAGAACACATAGGAGTGAGTGGATCTTTCTGTTTTTTTCTTAACTGCTATTATTAGTTGAATGGTTCGCTGCTATACTACTGTCTTGTATGCTGTCAGGAAACTACTGTAGGTCCTTTCTTTCACCGAGCTTGCTATTTGTTTTACACATACAAAACATAAACAGACCATATGCCTAACTATGAGCCAAATCTGTGAGAAAACTAGCAGTGGCTGTCACTGATATTTTCATAGAAGATGAGTTAAGGAAAAATAGAGAAGGAAAGGGAGCTGAAAGTGCTAAGGGTCTAACCTTATTGTTGAGGATCATCCAAGTCTTTTAGAAGAGACCCAGTGGGAACTGGATGGGGCTCAGGAGCAAGAGCAACTTGCTGCCTGGGTGCCTGATGTAGTAGAGCATTGTCTCTGTCTCTCCCAGCAGTGGAGTCACCTCAGCTGCCACTGGAGCATCTTCTGAGCTGCTGCTGCTGGCAGCCCAGTGAATTATGGCAAGCTGAAATTACTAGTCCTGCGCCGTCAGTGGGGTTGAAGACTTTGCCTCATAGCCCCCTTTTTACTGTCGCTGCACATGGCTCACAACAGTTCCTAACTGATCAAAGTGCTTTTGACAGCAGGATTAAGTGCTGAAATCACTTGGCATCAGGCTTTAAAAGATATGCTTAAAGATGCAGAAAGGCACATTATGGTATTTCCAAATTATACAGTTCTGGAAATTAGTCATTTGTTTTCTAACCACTTTTGGCACCAGGAGGCTTTGGCAGTGCTCTTCGCATCTCCATGCATGTAAATACCATAACAACAGTACTCCCTGAGTGCTCAGGAAAATTATGCCACCGAGAGTTCACAGTTAGATAATCACAGAATTCTCCCCACCAGATTCAGGGAAACATCATGCTAAATCCTCAGTAAACATACAGCTGTTTGTGTGCAATGAAGAATACTTCCACTGTTTCCTATTGAATTAGAACAAGTGTGGAATCCAAGGCAAGAGAGGATCACAGGGTGAGACAGTACTGCTTCAAGGAGCCATTACCACATTGTCCCACCAACGGAGCCAGGGACTTGTCTGTGACCAGCCTAAGTCACCTAAGAAGGTACACATTCTTCTGGAGACATGAACGCACAGAGATTTTGGCTTGTTTCCCTCATTGCGTTCCAGTGATGACACTTGTAAAAACAGTTCTCATTCCAAATCGGAGTTCAGCTGCTACTGGCTCCAGATACTGACTACTGTTATGCCTTTCCCTTAGACACAGTACTTAACTATTTTCTTCCCATTATTAAATCATGACCCAGAGCTCCTCTCAAACTATTATGACACCCAAATCCAGAGAACAGCATGAATATTTAGAAAATGTAATATCATTATTTCATCACTGAGAAATAAAACTAGGAAAACCTATGTCTAACGAGAGAAAAGACCTAACTGGATGGGGAGTGGTGTGTGTATTAAGTAACAGAGAATAATTAAAGAAACAAATAATATTTCTAGAGATGACATAGTAATAGTCTGTAAAGGGAAATGCATCCAAATCTGAGGAACCTCAGTCAAAAACTCTCAGAGCAAGACTCGGCGTTGCGCTCCCTCATCCCAGTAGTTCTTTATCAGTGGAATCCAAGGCTGACATCCCACATGCTGTTTATTCCTGCATATACTTGTCTCCAAATGTCATATTTTTTAACGAGGAAAATAACATTTTAGCAACTAGGCAAATTAAAAGAGAAGAAACAAAATACATTCCATGTTGTCATAAATCTTTAAAGAAAGAAGGCTTGTCTGTTGTGAGAACTATTTTTTTTTCAAATGAAGGAATATAAAAATAGAAATGCTTTCCAACTGGAACAAGACCAGATCTTGCTTAAGAGGGTTGCTTGCAGCTCTGAGATAAAGGAAAAAAAAAAAAGTCATGGAAGAGGGGGTGCGTAGGTGTGTTATCATGGCCATATCACAGCTGGAGAAGAAGTTAATGCCTGTCCCACTCATCCTATTCCAACCCTGGTACCCAGCTGAGATCAGTGGGAGGTAATTTTTCCTATGAAGTCAGCAGGACGTCCTTGTAAAAAGAGTTATCTTGTGTCACTTGACAACTGTATTGCCAGCTGCTTTAGGAGCATTCCTTACCATAACTAAGGTTAAAATCTGTGAAATGTTTGGATCTTCCTCTCCAATATAAGTATCCTTAAAGGGAAAATTATATTTTTGGTATGATCATGACAATAAACTAAACAATGCATCAGATTATTATGTTTTTCAAAAGAAAGAAACTGATAACACTATCTGAATCGAACGAGAGCAGTCAGATGAAATGTAGTCTGTGCTTGATGCATTGCCCTGTAAGAGAGCTACAAGGATCTCAGATGACACAGCAACTTCAGCATTCTGCTTTCTGCACTTGTGGGGATTGAATTATTCATTAATATAATGATGCCTGACTTTTTCCCTTTTTTTTTAATTTAACTAATGTTCGTTTCGAAGCCCCATTTCTTGGTACAAATTATAGAACAGCACCCTTGGTGCATGACATGGCTTCAGTGCTAAAATACTTCCTTTTTCAAGGCTGGAATTATTCCAGTTTTTGTTTTACTTAGGTTCTTAACCTTTAAGCTGCTAATGACAAACATGTATGTGCTAAGTGCTCTATTAATATCCATTTTATGGACCTACTGCTTTTTCAGAGCATTGAATGCTCTTGAAGGAGCCAGCATAAAACAAATACAATGGGGACTGGCATTTGGCTAAAGAAAAACAGAGCAGCCATTATAAAACTGGTGGTATTACTCTCTGAGAGGCAGGTTGGCGAACGCCTGCTGGAGGAGAAAGGATGTTGCAGGGGGATCATGAGCAGGTTTTTTTTTCTTTAAATGTCTTTGCTCAGAAGCACGTTTCTTTGTTTAAAGAAGAACATTCCCTTTTAATGGCTATTCCTGCTTTTGTGAGGGTAAGCACTTTGCTCCACGTTTTAGTTACAGATAACTGCATCATGTATAGATTTTGCCCAGGTTTTCAGATGTTAATCTTGCCCTGATGTCAGCTCCTGCTAGGACAGCTGACACATTGGATGGCATATCTAAGAGGAGAAGCAACTAACTAATTAGTCCGTCTCATGCTGATAGTCCCTGCTGAAAGCTTTTCTCTTTAGTAAAGGTATAAAAATGTCCCCGAACAGTATCCTCTGACATTCCAAAATCCAGAAGTGACTGTGTCATCCAGGAGATCAGGGGGGTCACAGCATGATGTGTTCTGGGCTATGCTCAGGAACCAGAAAAGAGCCATCAGCAATGTTTCAGAAAAAATGTATGCCTCTTCCCAGTCCAGACTAGTTCTCGATGTAGGCATGAACTTCTAATTTGGGTTTTTTTGGGTTGCATTTGGATGTTAAATTTGGTTTAAAATTTGAATTTTCTGTCTCTAAGCTCATGTTACACTCTTAAGTATCCTTCACTTCCATTCCTTCCTTTCCACCCTTTCTTCTTCTTTTCCTCTTTCTCTTAGAAGCAAGACTTTTTTGACCTCGAAAGATATTAAATATTGGAGAGGAGACTTCACTAAAGGAAGTATTTCTTTTCTCACAGATCAGCTCATCAACACAAATGGAAACGCCTGTGTGACTGTAACTCTAAGTTTCCGTCTCTAGTCAATTTTAGGTGATTTGGTTTATTTGGTACATTTCCTCTGTCACTTCTCAGCTCATTCTGCTGAAGTGCTGCAAATGTCTTCGGTGACATCCCTGTACAGAGTACGTTTTTAAGCCTTGGAGGAAAGGAAGACCTTTTAAAACATACGTTCCCTTGTTTGTGAGACACACAGTAACATACATAAGACGTATTAACCCAAATGCTTTTATAATTAAGAGATTTGCTACTAACAGTAAATTGTGTTAATCTATGGATGTATACACAAAGGAACATTTCACTTTCTGTTCAGTTTTAAGGACCTCTGTTGCCCAAAACTAAATTTGAGAAGCAAGATATTGTTTCTACTCTTTTTTATATTTTGAACAATTCAGTCTCTAAGTTTTCTGCTCTTAGACCGATGCTAAAGCAGATTAGGGATGTCTGTTTTGCCCTAGAAACAAAATGGTAAGCTTTAAATATTGCAACAATGTCTTATGTTGATTATTTATTGAGCTCGGATGTTGGTCATCAAACCTCAGAGCTTTAATTCTTTGTCTTACTTCAATTGGAAACATCTGCACTGCAATAAGCATTGGACATACTGTGGTATTTGTTCTTCCAATACATTCCCAAAAGTGTTTAGCTTATTGCTGAGCACTAGGAGCAAATCAAAGCTGATGTCTGACTCCAGTGACAAAAAAATCGAGAGCACAGAGAATTTTAAGTATAAAGTGAATATAGGAAACTCTCATCTTGACAGTGGATAAGAAGTCAAAGAAGAAAATTAAAATTGCATGATGAAAGATGAAAAGGTTGAAGTCACTGTTTTGACTACTGGACCTTGCAGGAAAGATATTTGAAGAAAGAATGAAATAGAAAGTTAAGCGGGCGAATATCACATAAAACTTACCACAGATCAAAATATTACTTTTTTTGCACTTCAAAGGCAACCCTCTTATTTTCATAGGTTATTTAACCCCACTGGCAATCTCTGTAATGCATAAGTATTTTTGATAGCATGCAAAGTGTCTTCTTAATGGTGTATAGACACTATATAGTGAGCAGGTTGAACACTATAAATATTCATGTCAGCAAAGATGCTGTCAAACTCCTGACTTGACATGATATCAAAAATTAAAATATAAAAAGGATATTCTGTTTTGTCGCCTCCTTTTTCTCCCTGAGTTTGGCACCGGGCTGTATGGTCAGGGTAAGGAAATATCTCTGGAAGATTGTGTTTTGGTTCAGGTACAGGGAATTGAAATGAAAGCTCCTCCAACTCGACAGTTTAATTTACTTCTCTTAAGCTCTTTAATACCAAACTTATCAGTTCTCTCTGTTAGGCATTAACTTGTTAAATGAGTCTTAATTATACATAAGCAGATGGAGATTTGAATTAAAATTACCTTACACTCGAGTGGCTTTAGTTCATTATAACATATCTTCCTCTTAATCATTTAGGCAGTCTCATCATCTTTCATATAGAAAGTTATTAAAGTATTCCAATTTCCATATTTCTTCAGATACATCCACTATTAAATGGCACGTAATACACATTAGTTGGTGACTTATACCATGCAATAGTTAGTGAATTATTCATGTCAGTAACAATTTTTATACATTTTTGTCATGTGTATAATTTTATTTTAAAGGGTTTGTATTTACAAAATATCTCATATTTTAGCTCATCTCAGTTTTCAGTGCAAGGTTAGATGCCTCTCCATTTTTGCTGGTGTGAAAAGGAGTATCGTCCACTCCAGTTTTTGCAATCCCTTGAACCGAGCGATGGAAGTGGATCCAAAGTGGTTCCCACTTCCAAACAAGCGGGTGTTTACTGGGAGCCTTGGAAGGGTTTGAGAAAGAGAGAAAATTTTTAAAGGAAATCTGTTATTCTCCTTTTCTTTTAGCTTGCTTTAGCACTATCATCATCTTTGGATTCTACAACACCAAGAAGATGCTCCTCAGGATTTGCCTTTCCTCCAAAATTAAAAGGTTTTCCCTAAAAGAAGAAAATAATTGAAAGTTTTTGAGGGCTTCAGTGTGCATCATATCACCAAACTTTAATGAACTCAAAACTGGGATGCTAGTTAAATTAGTCATCTAGGTTACAAGTTTAAATTAGTTCCAGAAATAAAGAGGAGACACCTTGAAAAGACAGATGATTTCCCTCTTTAGGAAAGTTGTCCTGTGAGGGACACTTGTCCACCTAATTCAGACTGGGCCTCAAACTTTTACAAAGCTTTAGCTGAGTGAAAATTGTGTCTAAAGATAAGTTAATGCCTTTTGAAAAAGGGATGGGCAGCAGGTAACTGGGTATGAAAAACTCATTTATTTGTCCTGTTTTTAAAGAACCCTGAATGTGTATATGCTGAGAGAGACGTGTGTCTCAGACAAAGAGCAACACCAAGCAATTTAATCAACCTCTGCTATGTACCTCTTGGGTAAAATCAAGAAAGAATTGGACAGAAAGTGGCATTTTAGTTCCAGTAAACAATTTACAGCCAGTCACAAAGGAAAGACCAGTGGGACTTTTCAAAGACAAAAGCATCCAATATGCCCTGCTAAAGGCAGCAAACTGTTCTCAGCATCCCTTTAGCTAATATATTAACCAGGTATCTTCAGTGTCAAATAATGGGCCTGTTACACAGAAATAATTGTGTTAGCTGGATGATGGAGAATGACAACTCAGCCAAAAGGCTGAATCTGCACTGAAAAATGCTGCAGCCATCATCAAGCAAAGGGACGGGTCTGTGAGAGACTTTTGTAGAAATAGGGTAACACCACTAACATGAGGGTGTTAAGGAGGAATATGGACTCACTGCACCCTGGGACCCTCAGCAAGACATTTGAGCCACATACCCATTTCACTTCCCAGCTCTTCAGGATGCCTTAGTGCACTTTGAGGTGTGGATTTAACATGGTTAGTCCCGATGAATTCCAGGTTTTCTTCCTTGAGAAAGAGAGGATGCTGCTGCTTGACTTGTAGGAGAGTTATGAGAAGAAAAACACCAAAGCCTGTGAGGCCATGAGGGATTGGGGATCTTGTCTATGAATTCAGTGTGAGGAGTTTCCTGCACTTTTTATTGAAAACTGCAAAACCTAGCTTGAATATACAGCTTATTTGAATATTTTGTTTTCTTCACATCCCCACAAGAACTCTAAGGATTAGTAGTATAAAGGTGAGCAGAAAAGCTCAAATGGGTTGTGAAATTAAATGGTCCTTCACTGACATGTAAGTGCTCTAATAAGCCAGAAGTGATCTGTAGTCCTCATTACCAAATCATCTGTTAGCAGCTTGTTCTGTCCTTTTAAGGAAATTTTATGAAAAAGGAACTGGAAAGTTGCAAAAGGGCTGAGTTTCTTCTTCTGAAGAGCAGTATGTGCATGTGTTTGCGTGAACATGCATACGTGTGTTGTTTGGGATGGTGTAGGGGTGTAATCTCAGGAAGAAGTCTCTACAGAGGCCAAGTGAAGCAGTTTCTGCTTTTTTGCTTATTCACCAAAGACAAGGCCAAGGATACACTAAAGCTTAGGGCACCATTTTCTGCACATGTGCTTTTTTCCAGTGAAAAGCCATAAAACTATAAAACCCTCTACAAAGCGTGTCTGGGTGTCTGGTTACCGACACTCACCACATCCCTTCAAAGAGTTCATGCTTTGTATGGACTGGCTACACATCTGAAGGACTGCTGCTGCAGGGCCCGGTTTTCTTGGAGACTCCTGTCTAAACACAAAAACCTGTGTTCAAATATCATGTCAAACAAGGAAAGGGCACCAGGTCCAAAGCAAAGGGCTGATGTGGCCAGTTTTTGGAAGCTCAAGATAGGTCCACAATCCCTGTTTTACAGCATGGCCAAAAAAGCTGTTTCCTGTGTTGCTTTTTGTAATTCATAGCTAGTCTCAATTATTTAGCCTTTTACACCATGATATGCATGTGTGCTACTAAGATTTTTGGGTACATCTCTTGGGTTGATCGCACCCATGGAAAGGCCTTGCAAGGAGCTGATCTGTGGTGGGACACAAACTTTTGAGAACCAGGAGGCAGAAGTAATTTCATCCTGCCTTCAGCTGGATGCCACAGCACAGAGTTGTTCAGTTATGAACACGGCAATGAAATGAAACTGGAACACAAAACTCCTTATGAACAGGGCCTAAGAGCTTTTGATGTGTGGCAGCCAGGCAGAGAGACAGGGAAAGCCCCTCATGAACTGCTGAGGTCAGGACATGTGGAGGAAGAAGGCGATACATGGATGTGGAGAGGCAGTGGGTGCTCTCTCTGTGACAATGATGCTGAAGCATAAACATGGTGCCTTGTCTTACTACTGGAGGATGGGAACACCTTATAACTTATGCATGAAGAAGGTAATTTCTTGTACCCTTTTCCACAAAGTTGTCCTGTACAGTCTTGTATGAAAATGCCAGGTTACAAGAGATTGTACCCATACAGAAGCTGCCCTGCTATAATTATGAGGCTAATAATTGCATAGACTCACAACCCCCTGCGTAGAATCACAACCACATCACCTCCTCACCACGCTACAGTGGGACCCACTGTAACTCCAGTAGTTTCTGCTGGTGAGAAAATGCTTTTGGTGATAGCAAAATGCTGGGGAATATGACAGCACTCTGGTGTTCCCATGACACTTGCACTGATAAGGCTATTAATTCATATAGGATATTCTATGCCTGGTTAACGCTGTGGACTTTGCTAGGTGCAGTTACATATGGATGAATTGATTGAGTTCAAACCTAATGCTTTGGGACCTGATCGTTGGGAGGGAGCTAGCAGTCGGTCCCTCAGGTTCTGCAAACTGCTTGCTTCTGAAAAAATGGCTGCCTGCCACGTGGCTTCATACCCCTGCTTAAACAAGTAGAGGATTTTGTTGCCTTCTTAAATATACTCAAGGAAAAACTTAAAAGTAGTGTAATCTGAGTTTTGAGTCCCTAATGAAAGGAAAGATTAAGCTTGTTTATTGTGTATGGTCTAGAACATATTAAGATGAAAAGTGTCAAAAATAAACCAAACCTATCACATATATCCTATAAATATACTGCCTTTATGGCCATTGGCACAAATATTATCCAAGGAAAAATTAGCTGCTTTAACCAAACCCCTCTACAATATGGAGAGGGATGTTATTGTATTTATTTATACTTGCCTTGATGGGTGAGCCATCAGGCATACAGTAATCTGGGAAAGAGGAGGGAAGAGGCTACTTTCCCAGCAGGAGGATCTTTTCATCAGCCCATTGATAGCACAGCAGAATGATGGACAAAAGGTCCCTTCTGCTTGCAGAGGAAGACCAGTGAAGACCTGTATAGGTCCAGTGCACTGGGACATGACATAGCAGCAGTCAGCATCCAGGCAGGATGGATTTGTGACTGGATTTGTGACTCCCTGAGAATACAGGGAATAGGAGCCATATAATTTACTTTGGCAGCTTTTTCTCCCATCCTGTTTAATCTCTTAATTTATGATGTGGCCGGTGTGGCAGAGTGCACCTTCAACAGGTTTGAAAAGAGACAAAACTGGGAAGAGTGGTGACAAACCAGCTGGTTGTACTGCCATTTAGAGGGACCTGGACAGGCTGGAGAAATAGCGCAACAGGCATCTCCTGAAGGTCAGCACAGGGAAATGCCAAGCCCTGTACCTGGGAAAGTGTAATCCCATGCACCAATATATGCTGGGGGCCAACCGGCTGGAAAACACCTTTGTTGAAAAGCACGTGGGTTTCATGGTGGACACCACATTGAACATGAGCCAGAAATTTACCCTGACCACATCAGGTGAGAGTGCTGTGTCCAGTTCTAGGCACCCCCACAAAAGATAGACATGGACATCCTGGCCTGGGACTAGTGGAGGGCCACAGACATGACTAAGGGACTGGAGCACCAGTCGTAAGAGGGTAGGTTGAGACAGCTGTGACAATTCAGCCGCTGAGGAGAAGGCTCAGGTGGATCTAATCAATGTGTATAAATACCTGATGTGGGGGGTAAGGAAGATGGAGTCAGACCCCTCTTAGTGGGACCCAGCAGCAGAATAACAGGTAGTGACCAAAAATTGAAATACAGGACAATCTGTTTAAACAGAAAAAAAAACCACCCTGCTTTTTATGATGTGGGTGGTCAAATACTGGCACAGGTTGCCCAGAGGAGCTGGAGAGTCTCCAAAACCTGACGGAATACATTCCTGAGCAACCTGTTCTAACTGACCCCGCTTTGAGCAGGATGTTGGACAAGGTGATCTCCAGAGGTGCCTTCCAGCCTCAGCAATTCTGTGATTTTGTGATCAATGATAAATTACAAGCACAAAGCTTGCGAGTGCAGAGGAAGCCAGTGAGAGCAGATCAGTCCTGTGGACTAAGTCATCAAGTGCTTTGGCTCACAGGCACAGAGCTCTTGGCACATTTTATGTATGACCATTTCTTTCAAATGATGAAATTCAGCAGTATCCTAAAGGATAGCAGCAGCAGCATTCCAAAGCATGTGACCTCACCGCCAAGCAAAGGCCATTTTCTACCAGTCCACATCTCCACAAGGGCAGTTAGATTAAGTGCCCAGACCCACAACCCTGGGGTTTCTGGAACAAAACAATGTATTTTCAGTTGGGGTTTTTTTTTTCCCCCCACAGGCAACCTGCAACCAGCATGTGAATGTAATGTTAACTTCTAATTGCATCATATTAGGGGTTTGACATTGCATCTTACTAATGCTTGTTTTTCCAGGATAGAGTGTAGAAATATAATCATATTAACACTCTGAAAGCAAGCACAGAGGTAGTATAAATTGTTAATGCAATCTTCTTTTAAGCAGCTTGTTTGAACACTGCTTTGGTGTGTGAGAAAATGCCAGCCTTTCAGTCTCTCCGAATAGTGCAGTGCTTGCAGTCCACTGCAGAATAAATGTATACGCTCTGTTTAAGGTAACAGATGTTCATTTGCTGTATGTTCCCATGAGCACCCACTCTTTCGCTTGCGGTCTGCTACCATTTGTCTGAGACCCACCTGTGAGCCAGCGCAGCAGTTTCTTAGACAGGAGGTTGCCGCGCTGACTTGACATGTACAGAAATGGTGTGTTTTGTTGACGAATATTCCTGTAAGTCTTCCTCTGTTTTTCCTGCTTATGAGTGGGACCATTAATTCTTCTGACTTGCATCATCAGGCTGAAAATGGCAGCCTCCATGCAGAAATGCTGCAAAACTGTTTGGATTCTTCAAACTCTGAAGATCAGCCTTTAAACCAACTAATTACGTTTTCTGCTTGCTGCCATTGAAAGACTCAGTCAGATATAATTAAAACGGAACAGCAGATGACAGCGGTGGCATTTGTCAGAATCATCCAGTGGTTCAAATACCAGTTCTGACAGAAATGTCAGACTGATAACACTCCCATCTTCCCCATGCATGCCAGGAAAAGCAGGAAGAACTTTTATTATAAATGCTTGTCTGATAACCTTTATGAATCCCAGAACACCAAACACAACACACAAAATTTCATTATCCTAGGAAGGGATGCTCATTTCCCATGAAGTAAACCCTGCAGCTCCTTGGGTTTTGAAGAGGAATTCCTTGCACAGAATTCCTTGTAGTGTCTGTGCCTTTTGGGACACTCTTGCAGAAATTCAAAGAGAAAAAAAGCCCTGGTCCTGAAGAATGGGTGATTCCAGCCTTGCAGACGGCTAAACTGGAAGAGATTCCTTAGAGAGTTAATGAGCTGAAACCAAATCAACATATTCCTCATCTAGAAAGGGCAAAGCTATAACACGGCTGTGTAAGCTATCCTTGAGTTGTACAAAAAGGTGAGAAGAAAGAGTCCTTTCTGTAAAGAGTTTAAATTGACCTGTTATTGCTGAAGATCACAGAAGAGCAGAATAAACAACAGAGACCACCAAGAACAAATGAATAGGGAAAAATTACTTTTGGAAACATTTTCACATTACATTTGCTGCAGCTTCCTACGCAGGTTTTTCCCTATTTTGTTTCATCAGTTTTGCCAGCAGATTTATAATATGCTCTTCCTGCCACTCTGTCTTTCTTGCCTGAGAGTAAGGGTGTTTTCTTCCTTGTGGTTTTTTTTGTGGTTTTTTGGTTGGTTGGTTTTTGTTGGTAGTGGTGGTTTTGGGTGTGTTGGTTTGGTTTGGTTTGGTTTGTTTGTTTTAACTCAATGGAGAGCAGAAAGGCAAAGATATCAGAAAGAGAATGGTACTTCGAAGCAGTAGCAATGTCGATGTCATCTCAAAGTCCCTCAGCTCTATTCTTGCCTCTAGCCATTACGTGTTGTTGGCCAGAAAGCAGCCCTCATCACAGCAAACAGAAGGGGAGGGCACATGCTGGTTATGCCTTTTCGGCAATCCCCAGGGGAAGACCCCTGCAGTGGGTGGCTCAGCGCCTCAGCCTCGGGGCAGTAGGGTGATCAGGGTGCAGCTCGATTGCTTATAGGTTGGCTGGACTTAGGCAGGTCCTCACAACTCGGTGCAGTGGAGGAATAGCTTCAGAGCAGAGGTGAGTATTGCAAATGCCTGGATGGCCCATGCAGGGCTTTGATTTCCCATAGCCAAGCTGCAAAGACATGACAAACCATTAAAATCAAGCTTGGTTACTGTGATTGAGCATGGCCACAAAAGAAGCCACCAGACCTAACATGCCTTTTTTAAAAAGTTGTATTTGGAGAGGTGAACCTGATTATTTAGTCTTCCACTTCACTACTCTGTCTTATCATCAGGAAAATATCTCCTGGCCATAGTCAGACCTGATGCCATGTTTTGCTCTAACTATCCTTAGAGGTTTTCCTGACGGGGATGTGCAACTACTTTTATTATATTGCTTTTTGCATGGCTGGTGAGCAGGTTGCTATCCCATCTACCCGCAGGGGTACTTGTATTGCATTATTACCTTAGCTCTGCAGTGGTTCAGGTTTTCAGATGATGGTCTGTGATCTGTTCAGGATCAGTGTTTCTCTTTTGCTGTCGATCTCAGCAGACCACATCACACTGTACCATGCACTGAATGCAATGACACTGTCTTCTGTCTGAGCTCTTTTCTTTGTAGTAAGTAATGAAAGAACATTTACACTTTCCTTTCTTTTGACCTTTATTAGATAAGTAGGCACCTTAATCAGGATGTTTGAGAGTGAAGTCTGGAAGGATTCTATTCCGGCAATGTAAAGGTCTCAGAGATCACTCTTAGTATTTGTGGCAGAAGTGCATCGAAATTAACATATTACAACAGATTGTGTCAGGCTGGATTGCAAACTTTTCTGAACCAGGGTGAGCAGAAAGGTCACATTCTTCATCAGCTCATATATAAGGCTGCATGAGGGTATCCGAAGAGGTTAAATTCTTCTTCCAGGAAATAAACGCAGGGTTTCCCATTTTCAGGTCCCAGTTGTGCCTCTGAATTTCCATTTACTTTCAGTTTCATTACATAGGCACATTATTTTGGTTTCAGAAAGGATCCTTGCTTAAATCATAACATGCCATTAGCAAAGGTCATTTTGTGGTGACTTCAGTTAATACAGAGTTCTTTCCATCTTGCTCACCTACACACAGGTGCATACTGTGCCATTTGTATTCTGTCAACAGGAGGACCTGCAGAATGATCTTCTGCCCCCAAAACTGATTTAACCCCTTTTGCTATTATTCGAATAAACTGGGAAAAATAGTTTCCCAGTTTATTTTGACAGGTTGAAGCTGGCTGCACAGGAGTGCTTACTCAGGTTGCCATGTAAATGGGAAATGCCTGCACATCAGTGTCTGTCAAGCCACACAATAGGAGAGCAGGCAAGCACTGTGGCACCCGTCCCCATTCAGAGCAGGATAATGGCATTGCAGCTCGAGTGGAAGGATGAGCTTGCTCTGGCTTCATGCTTCAGCGTGCTGTCGAAGTGACAGGCTGTTTTCCATTGGCAGTTTGAAAGTCTTTTTTTTTTTTTATTAATCCTCTTGTCAGGGAACAAAACCAGACTTTTCTGTTAAACACTGCTGCAAAATCTCATGGCTCCCGGTGGCTTTGTCAGGGCCCACACTGCCTTTGGGCAAGCCAGGTAAGTACATGAGCTCCTCTTCCCTTGTGCCTGCCTTTGCCTCTGCGTGCCTGGGTCAGGGAGCAACATCAGCAAGCTGAAAATGTCAGGCAGCTGTTTTGGAGACACAGTCTGCTCTTGTGGAAGGAGAGACAGCCAGCTTAACCCGTGTAGGGGAGAGGACACACACAAACATCTGCCATTGGTTCATGGCACAGCAAACAATGCAAAGTTATCACCAAAGAGCCACCGACTTCTTTTCAGAAGATACCTTCTCCCTAGGACATGTCCCACAGAACTGCATCCCAATCCTAGATAAAATTTTGCATTTTAATATTTTTTTTCTTTTCATTTCACTTTGTCTCTATCCCTTTTTTCTTTTTTTTTTTTTTTACAAAAGCATGCTGTCTTTCAATTAACATAGTAATGACCTATTGTCACCTGTTACCATGCTAATCCTGAGCTGGTGTGAAATTACTTTATAATAAACACTATGGAGTTCTGACTTTCAATTAATTTTTCACATGCTGTGCTAAATCAGATTAACTGTACCCCACCCTTTTGACCACAGACATAATTCCTTCCTTATAATGAAATAGAGGATTAATTCATATGAAGCATATCTATACACATTTGCAAATAAATGTAAAGATAGACTTTGTACCATATTTGCATTGCTCACTGTGTCAGGTTGAATACAGACTTTCTGAGATTATTAATTTTTGTGTTCACTGGGGTGGTGAAGGATATTGCTGGGTTTATTATTATTATTATTTTCACTAAATGTCTACAGCTAAGAACCGGTAAAGAAATGGTGTACTGAGGGATTGGTACTTTCCACAGGGAATTATGCTGTACAGTATTATGATGAACTGAAAAATATGTAAACACTGCAAAATTAAACCCGATCACCATTAATTTACTAAATTGCCTGTCTTGGCAATTCTTGGATGTGCATATTTACAACCTGACCAAATATAATAAATGCAGCTGTTTGGTCCTTTTAATAGTCATTAGCATTATGAAGATGGTCGATAGCTTGAGCAAAGTCTTTCAAACCCTGTACACCAATATGGGCAAACTGAATGAGGCAAATTTTCATTGTCAGTGCAGAAAAAGCTTCCAAAATCTCTTTCTGGTTTTGGTAACTTCAAAGATGCAGTAGACTACTACCTACTGTGCCATTTCATAATAAAAAATAATATAAATCCAGAGTTGACCCTTACTGTTTCTCCATGCACTCTTTTTCTTTCTAGCTTAAATTGAAACCCAAAGGTGCAGATGTCATTGGGGTATTTCTGCAAGCTCATGGATGCCTATATCTGTCTGTGATAGTTGCTGCTTTGATTCAATTCAGTGTGATTACTTGGTCCAAAATCTGAAGATTTCCACCATTACTTGAAGCAATTTAGCTCCTTAAGAATCATATGGGCAAACTCTCTGGCCAAACCCCATTCCATCCAGCTGGGTTTTTTTTTCACTTGCTGCACTGACCTAGAAAGTTCAGAACTGGGCTGGAGCACCGTGCTGATCCACTGGTCCGCCCTGTATGGACCCACTGGCTCCTCGCATCCAACATGATGTGTCAGAGCAGCACCAAAGCTATTCCAGAGGTTCAGATTTATCTCCTACCCACAGGTCTTCATTTCTGGAGCAGACTGTGGACCACTTTTTGCTGATCCAGCATCCAAACCAGGGGAAAAGCCAGGTGCACCCTATGCCTCAAGGGTGAATTTACTGGCTAGTGGTGTGCCCTTGACACAGCAAGTGATTGACTTCAGGCAGGCAAAACCATCTTGGAGAGTCTTTCCAAGAAAGGTCCCCAACCTCAACCACCATGGGAGATGACTTTTACAGATTGCACAAGCTGTGTTTGAAAAAGATAACCACTGGGAAAGAAAGTATAACATTGCCACTTAACCCTCTACAGACAGGCTCAGCGGCCATGGCCCAGGGAGCAGGAAACTTGGCTGTTAGGGCTCATTCAGGCCCTAAGAAATGCAGAAAAAATATGCCTAACTCTTCTTGTGAATAGGAACGGATTTAAATGTGCACAGTGCTTTTTTTAGTATGTTTGAGACTTAAAAGCACAGGACTAGCTGAGATTAAAGACACTTTTCATTTGCGTTTACTATTGCTTCATTGAAATAATAGCACTATTGTACACAAGAAAAAGATCATCGCATATTCAGTGTTTATTGACTTAATATTGAAATTTCAATGCACTCCTTTTTATTGCTTTCTTCATATGATTTGTGAAGTCCAAGCGTACAATAATAAAACAGAAAACAATAAACCTACCTAGAAGAAAAAGAAACAGAAAAATGACCTGCAGGATGCAAAATCTGGGTATTCTTGTCACCGTGGTGCAGGTTGTATTAATAAAGCGAATGTACTGGTATTAGCATTTGGAGTAATACATTCCAGGAACAACAAAGTGAGCTAAACCTAGTTAGATAAGGTCAAACAAGCACAATCTCCACAAGGGCATTAAGGTGGTTGGAAGAGACATCAAATTATTTTTTCATTTTTCCTTAGGACTTTCTATTGCACATCTGTAATGAAAGGTCTTATCTCTGCCTTTTACAATGTAGCTTTTTAACTGTACGTATGATCTGACTTGGACTGATTCCAGCTTTGTTATTGAAAATCCACTTTCAAATGCAAGAATAAAAACACTGAAGTAATAGCCATTACTTTGTGCACAATGACAGTAGTAAATTAATGAGCCATTAATAGCTTTTTTCATTTTATTATTTCATAATGTTTTACCAAATGTCCATTAAAAACTTCACCATTGCCACCACTGCCACCCAACTGCAACTAGCATCTCACTGCATATATAAGATGATTACAAGCCTTAGCCATATTACTATAATCTGTCACACACACGTATTTCTTTCAAACATCTTCTTCGCTTTGAAGGAAGCAAAGAGAGAAGAGATCACATAAAATGCTCCTGTCATTATTGCCTGGAGAAGAGAAATGCCTTCAGCTACCCAATTATGGTATTCCATTCAGCAAAGCTCACTCCAGTTTCCCCATCAGATGTTAAGGTATTGACAGCTCCTGTCTACTCATACACTGCAAATCAACATGTCCAAAAGTAAATTAGGATGTAACGGTAGTCCCCCCACCATGTAAAATAGGTCACTAGCTCTCTTCTCTCATTGTCTTGCCCTTCTGCTTTCATAGGAATAGGAGATTAATGGGGGGGGGGAAGTAACAGTAACAGACTTCATTTCAGTTTGAGGGTGTTGGTGAGTGCTGATGATCTTCCTTCCTATGCCTGCCTACTTTCTGCATCTTTGATCATATGATATGACGTGATGGAGAGTGATAATCCAGGAGCTGCAGTGCTCATCACCAGGCAGAAGTCATGACGGGCAGAAAGATCTGTGTTCCACCATGCCACGTTCATTGGCCATAAGCAGGGGGATTTGCCTAACACATATATGGGTGTTTTTGACCAACTAGGTACGTCACCAAGTCACCTTCTCCACCAGAGTCTACTGCAGATTTATATTTGCTGTGGTTCCTCTGCCTGCCTGCCCCTGAGGTCTCTTCTGTCCCTTTTGGAAACATGCTCCGGGCAGGGTGATGAGGGCACGCAACAGGGGACCTGTGTTCTAGCTGTGTGGCACCAAGAGGAGAAGGTAAAAAAGCTCAGCTGCTGTTGACAAAGGATAAAAGAGACAATCTGGGGAACAAACCCTGAGGCTGAGTAAAAGAGCTTAAAGATAGAGAGACATCAGTAATACAGCTAGAGTGTTGGTGGAAAAAAAGAGAATTGTACATTCAGAGAGGATGTGATCATGGGTTTGGCTGATGATGGGTAAAGACAAGTTTCTGAGTTTCAAAGGTCATGCAGTGCTGCTCTGGGCAATAGAGTAATGTGAAGCATCACTACAGCTCACACAAAAATGTCCAAAGTAACCTAAAAATAACCTTCAAACAGTAGAAGAATAGGAAGCATCTTCTGAATCGGCCTCAACTACAATTTTTAAAATCCATGAGTAAAGGGAGAGATACCATTGAATAGTCTCCTGATGTATGTTGTATTGTTGGAACGAATCAGATTTTCACTGGGAATATGCAAGTGAAGTAAAAACTGGCTGAACACAGCATCCTTTCCCAGATATTCACAGATAAGTACATTTGTCATTAATTACATGGCAGTGAATAGAAAAACATCCTCCCAAACCTGGACTTGCTGTCAGATATGTGCCTGAACAACTGGCAAATCAGTTCATTACAAGCTGTAGAAAACGAATGCGTTTTCTCCTCTCCAGCTCAACACCCAAGACAGACATAATTCAACTGGAAATTTTTGTGTTCAGGATGTTTGAATATAAAAGCAGCTATTCCACTGACACCACTGATGAAGAAGAACGCAGGGGAACAGGTACAGTAAATGAGTTCAAGAAGTAGGTCATTAACAAGAAAGTAACGATGATAGAATTGGTTTCTGCAACAACAGATGGAAGCATAGGTAAAACTGGATCCAAAGCTTCATTGCTCATAATCATCAGCGAGCACTCTGTGGAAATGTGAACGACTTTAAACATTATGTGGAGCAGGTAAAAAAAAAAAACCCAAACCTCCGTTAACTCCATTTGAGTCAGAGGCCTTTGTGTTTCAAAGGCTGCTTGATTATGCTGCTACAGCTTGTAATGATCTAATATTGCACACTGAGATGAATGAGATGTATGAGCAAAGGTACAGTTTTGCTGGAGCTTTTCCTCTGCTTAAGATTAGAAGTCTTGAAATCAGGAAATGAAAACTCTTACATGATCCTTCGGAAAAGATGAGTTTGCTCTAGATTTCTCATTTCTGAGTGACTTAGCTACAAGGCAAACAAACATAAAACTTGCAAGAAAATGGGAGAATATTACTGAGGTGCTTTATGCAGTGAGTTCATTCAAAGCTGGCTGAGGGAATAACTCAGAATGAAAATATTACAGCATTCCATGGCTGTGTGAAGAACCTTGGAGAAGTGTAAAGGCAAATGTAAATGGATACACGGAGAGGAATCGTGACTGCTTCAGTCTGGTAGGAGGGCTCTGGCTCCCCTTGAGGCTGGCTGTGAAAGAGCAGGAGGGCTGGAGAAACAGCAAGCAAGCAGGAGCCTCACTCTGTCCCGCAGACAAGGTCTTGCACTTCATAATGCCAGAGCTGCACTGTTTTGTGTCAGAGCTTAGATTGCTGGAGATAGCTGCAGGATGCAAGTCTGTCTCAGATATCTAACTCAGGTCTACAAGACAGCATCAATGCTTCAAGGAGGCAGGATTTGCAGAAAGGCTGCCTTCTCACCCTCTCCCTGGGAGTGTTTCCTGCTGTCTGGGCCACCACAAACCATTCAACCATTCCCAACTCCTCTCCCCATTCAACACAGACAGGGCTTGTGAGCCTAGCTCTTCCCTGTGGCTTCAGAGATCTGTGCCTTAGCTTTTATGCTCTGCACATCTCAGTGCTGAGATACCTGAGACATATCCCCAGGTGAGCCTGGCCAGGGGGCAAGGAGCTTCACAGCTGTAGGAGATGCACTAGTGATAATGGCTCCTTCCTGAGGCCCAGGGGCACTCCAGAGATCCTGATACACACTGTGTTGCCCCAGCCCATGATCTCAGCTGGGACCTCTGAGTAATTATAATAGTTAATTGCACCTCCAAGAGCAAGGAAAACTTTACTAGAACCAGGTCAGAAAGAGGATGCCCTCCTTGCCCTTCAGAGGCCAAAGAAGTCTAGGTAATCAACTCAGGTGGCTCATGGTGCAATGTTATCACCTGGCATATTGGCAGGTTTTGAGCTTCTACACTGTGGTAAGTTAAGTTTAAATACTCTGATTTAGGTTGAACAGGGGAGCTGAGGTGGGAGGTTAGGAAGAGTGTCCCAAGTGCCCTTATGGGGCAGAGAACAGAGCCATATAACTCAGTGGTACCTTGTGTTTTCTTCTCCTGTACTTTCCCAGTGACATTGGTGGAGGCCAAAAAGACTCTGGGATGTCAGTTTGCCTGAGGTGCAACTTAGTTAGAAACAAATTTCTTGGCCTTTTGGTGAGATAATCTGCTGCAGATGAAAGCACAGCAACAAGCCCCTCCTGCTCCAGCAGTATCTGCTGCACTGATTTGCTGATTCCTGTTCTGCTATCCTGCACTAGGGACCTGCCTTTCTACAGGAATGTTCTTCCTGAGAAAACCTTCTGGGGAATAACTCAATATTTTTCAACTAAGTTGAGGTTACCCATTGTGCTGGTTTTGGCTGGGATAATTTTTTGACAGAAGCTAATATGAGGCTATGTTTTGGACTTGTGTTGAGAAGCACGTTGAGAACACTGATATTTTCAGTTGTTGCCAAGCAATGTTTATATTAAAATAAAGAATTTTTCAGTTTCTCATACTGCTTCTGTCCTCCCAGCTCCCAAGCTAGGAGGGGACACAGCCAGGACAGCTGACCCAAACAGACCAAAGGGACATTTAATGCCTTAAGATGTCATGCTCAGCATATAAACTGAGGGAGAACTTGGCCAGGAGGTATGTTCGCTACCTGGGGAATCACTGGGAATCAGTCGGTGGGTGTTGAGTGGTTGTATCTTCTTTTTCTTTCTGTGTTTGGTTTTGGGTGTTTGTTTGTGGGGTTTTTTTTGGGGGGGAGGGGTGGGAAGGGGGAGTCCTTTTATTACATATTATTATCATAATTAGTATTATTTTCATTGTATATTATTATTATCAATAGCATTAGAATTATTATTGGTATCTTTATTTAATTTATCTTCAATTATTAAATTGTTCTTAACTCACAGGTTTACTTATCTTTGTCCTCCTATTGTCTCCCCCATCCCATTGGGATGGGGAGGGGGTGAGAGAGCGACTATACATTGCTTAGTTAATGACTGGGATTAACCTGTTTTGCATTGCTGTCTTTCTCCTATAAATATCTTTCAAACTGCTCTGCTTTTCATTATCTTAATTGCAGGAGATGGTGAATTCCTAAAAGATGGATGCTTTGTATAAAACTAATATTTGAAACAGTTTGCACAATACATCTGAAATTAATTAGAATTTTTGATGCCTAAGTATTTTTTCTTTGCTGCTTTGATGTGCTGTATCACATGCAGTGGTCCAGTATTTCCTAGCAGAAAAGCTACATTTGTCCACTGCTAGAAATCCACAAGTAGAGAAGAAATGTTGGATCAGTTCTGTGTGTTGTAGAAAAGAAACATTGGATCAGTTCTTCTCTGTGTTGTTGAAAAATGGAAAACTACACAATTACTGTAACAAAAAATAATCTAACAAGCAAACTAACCATTTTTAGTTTGTTGGAAGCATTTACATCTGCTAATGTGCCATTTAATGTGCTGTGTAACACAATTCTGCATTCCTAATTGAAGCAAACTTTACTTGCGCTATATCAAATGTCTCATTGGTTGCATTTCAAATGTCTCCCCAAGACTTTCATTATGTTCCTGTGCTGGGGAAAAAGAATAGGAAAATACATTAGAAATACCTCCTGTTAAGTTCTCTAAAGTGAATAACCACAATTGTAGGCATGATCCAAAATCCCTAGAACTTGAAAGAAAAACTCCAGCTGAGTTCAGTGGGCATTGGCTCAGATCTTGTGTAAACACTGTTGAGACCATACCTGCACTCCACAAGCATTGTAAAAACAGGTGGAGGGAGTCCAACATATTTTGGAATGCATTGGCCTGAGGGCAATATTACAAATGCCATAAACATCTGATATTCCCTTCATAGATGTCTTTGGCCTTGTGACAAACAAACTCAGCCTTTGAGCAAGCAGGGAGAAGAAACGTAGACAGCATGCTTACAAAATATATTAAGGCTATTTAGATGAAAATCACAAGTAACTGAGCTGTTCCTAGCTGTGAGCAAGGTGATAGGATACTGTCAGTTTTACCAGGATTTTTTTTTTTTTTGGCTTTTTCAAGGATACAACATTCTCAGTGAAACAGCTCTCAAGCAATAGGATTTTCAAACGGCTTATGTTGAATGCAGTGTGATACATTTTGTCTTTGAAACAGGTTGTATTAGTTTATATATTGAACTAGTAGCACCTTTGCTGCATGGAGATATTCTTGTTGTCCATAAAAAGTGAGTAGGAATCCTTTGACTGTTTGCTTGTGGTGTGTTGCATTCCTGAAAAAAAAAACTGTTGTGTTGTTGCATCCCTGTTAGCACGTTGCAAGTCTCCTTCATCCCGTACATCAAAATAGGTGCTTAAAATGGTATGTATATTATCAAAACATAGTTCAGTTTACCTGTATTATAAAGCATCCAAACAGGTAGGCAAAGCTTATGGAGATATTTATTTCTCTAAAAGAGAAGCCCATGCCCAAGTTAACCTAGTACATTCTCTTGCAGGAATTCTAACCTGAAAAAAAGAATTTTTGTCCTTGTGGGCAGTTTTACTAAAATCACAGAATCGTAGAATGGTTTGGGTTGGAAGGGACCTTAAAGATCATCTAGTTCCAACCCCCCTGCCGTGGGCAGGACACCTTCCACTAGACCAGGTTGCTCAAAGCCCCGTCCAGCCTGGCCTTGCACACTTCCAGGGACGGGGTATGGGCAACCTGTTCCAGTGCTTCACCACCCTCTCCGTGAAGAACTTCCTCCTGATATTTAATCTAAACCTCCCCACTTTCAATTTAAACCCATTACCCCTTGTCCTATCATTACAGGTCCTTGTAAAAAGTCATTCCCCACCCCCCACACAGCTTTCTTGTAGGCCCCTTCAGGTACTGGAAGGCTGCTGTAAGGTTCCCCCACAGCCTTTTCTTCTCCAGGTTGAACAAGCCTAATTCTCACATCCTTTCTTCACAGAAGAGGCGTTCCAGCCCTCTGATCATCTTTGTGGTCTCCTCTGGACTCGTTCCAACTGGTCTACGTACTTCTTATGTCGAGGGTTCCACAGATGGATGCAGTACTATAGGTGGGGTCTAACGAGACCAGTGTAGAGGAGGAGGATGATCACTTCCCTTGACCTGCTGTCCACACTTTTCCTGATACAGCCCAGGATACGGTTGGCTTTCTGGGCTGCCAGCACACACTGCTGGCTCATGTTCAGCTTTTCATCCACCAGTACCCCCAAGTCCTTCTCCTCAGAGCTGCTTTCTATCCATTCTCCACCCAGCCTGTACTTGTATTTGGGATGTCTCCGAGCCAGGTGCAGGACCTTGCACTTGGCCTTGTTGAACTTCATGAGGTTGGCACAGACCCAGCTGTTCAGCCTCTCCAGGTCCCCCTGGATGGAGTTCCCTCCCTCCAGTGTGTTGACCACACCACACAGCTTGGTGTCGTCGGCAAACTTGCTGAGGGTGCACTCAATGCCATCATCCATGTCACTGACAAAGATGTTAAACAGTACCGGTCCCAACACCAACCCCTGAGGAACACTGCTCATTACTGGTCTCCACTCAGGCATTGAGCCGTTGACCACCACTCTCTGAGTGCAACCATCCAGCCACTTCCTTATCCATTGAGCGGTCCATCCATCAAATCCATGTCTCTCCAGTTTCGAGACAAGGATGTTGTGCGGGACAGTATTGAAGGCTTTGCACAAGGTCAGGTAAATTACATTGGTTGCCCTTCCTCTACCCACCAAGGTTGTGACCCCATTGTAGAAGGCCACCATATTAGTCAGGCATGATAGTAATCCTACACTGTGTCCTGCAATCTGCAAGCCCTCCTCTTCCTCTGACTTTCAGTGGCAGGAAGTTTGTCAGATATAGGAGAAGCTGTACCTCACATTTATCTCCAAAATCAGTGATTTTAAAGGATCTGTTTTACCAAGCAAGGTTCCCCTTTCTGAATCCCAGCTTCTTTATGCTGTGACAACAAATGCATTGTCACAGCAGAAGCATGGAACATTTTGCCAGTAGTTTTCATACTCTCTTGGGTGGAACAGGGTTTTCTGGTCTTCTGCAGAAGAATGAGTCTCGATGTCTGTAAACAAGAAGCCATGCCAAGGAAGGGATGAAAAATTATGGTGGTTAAACTCTGAGAAAGAAGCTGTAACCTTCACAGAAGTTTTCTTTCCATCTGTGTTCAAAGACAGTGTAATGACTTCAGAGAACTGCAGTGACTCATTGCAGATGATGACTATATAACTATTCATTTACACTTAATGAGTTTATTCCACCAGGTATAGGACAAATTCTAAACAAATAATGCCACTGAATCATACACATCAATGAATTGGAGTGCTAAACTAATTCTGGGTAGCAAAGGTAATGATAAAGAGAGAGGAAGAAAAGCTGCCTCCAATTAATGAAAATGCCCTTTGTATTTTCTAATAGCTCAAACATTAATTTGAAAATGGCTTTCTCTGCAATAATTTAGACAAGCACTTCATAATGGAGAAACATTTCAAATTTATGTGCACTCGAACGGTGATGATCTGATTAACTTATTAAATTCTTGTTGATTCTACAGTCTAGATGAAGTGTACCATTCTTCATGGGTTTCATACCTTGCAGTTTTAAGTTCTCACATTATCAGACTTCAGGCTTCAGTTGCTACTGAAGGTCTTTTCTCTGGGACATCCTCTGGTGCCGAGTGGACAGAACCAAGATCCCAGGGATTGATTTCATTTGTCTCTTTCCATTAATTCCAAAGATACGTTCTCTTCCACCTTGGAGGAGCACTTGATTAAATTTAGCACTAGAATTCACATAGTCCTCAGCTGCTGTGGAGTGTAATTGAAACGGTGTGAAATATTAGAGACACACAATTCAAGTTAAAGCTGATTCAGTCAGGGGATAGCCATGCTGGATTTAAGTTCAAGAAGCTTAGCTTGAACCCTGTCAAGCTTACTGTCCTTCAAAGGAAGCGAGTTAGCTTTTGAAGCAAGAGGAGATAAAAATTATCCATGGGAAAAGACAAAAGAACACAGTCAAATCAGTCTGCCAAACCTCGTGTCCAGTGGCTTTAAACAATGAGCAGTAATACCAATTTATCTGTAATATGTTTGTCAGCTAGTGCAACCCCAGCTTTAATCACCATCCCCTTGTATTTTTTGTGCACCCTAGATAATTCCACAGACAGCAAAAAAATTGTCCAGACCCTCAGATGTGTAGAAAAGACTGCTGAGATGCCACACACAAGCATAAATTATTGTAAATATAAACACAGCTATCTCCACAATCCTTTTCACAATAAAAGAGAGAGGGTCTCTGTGATTATGCAGTGTCACATTACATGGTGGAACCTAGTGTAACTGGTATTGAGTTACCCTAAACAAACTAGCCTTTCATTTACCCCTCTCTTACATGGCTACTTTGCCCCTTATTCCCTGTTCTGTTTTGACCTTGGGCTGTGTGTTGGCTGGGATAGAGTTAATATTCTTCACAGTAGCTGGTACAGGGCTATGTTTTGGATTTGTGCTGAAAACAGTGTTGATAACAAGGGTGTTTTTGTTCCTGCTGAAAAAGCTGAGCACTGCTTATGGAGAGCCAAGGCCTTTTCTGCTCCTTATGCCAACTTACCAGTGAGTAGACTGGGGTGTACAAGAAGTTTTGGGGGGGATGCAGCTGGGACAGCTGACCCCAACTGCTCTAGCCTTTCAGAATGGTATCAGTGGAGTCAAAGAGTGACTTTGGTGTTGTGCCTGTCCTGAGCACCCCCCTGGAGCTGTAATTGCTGAGTAATACTGTTCTTGCCCCTGTTCGCAGAAGAGAGAATTCTTTAGAAACCTCCAAATACTTTCATCTGCCATAGTCAAAATTCAGTATTTCTCCAAAAGAGCCTCGACTGTGGTCCAGTATGTGCAAATTCTGAATGAACCTAGTTTGTTTACTGAAAAGGAACACAAATCTTTCTATTTCACTTAACACTTACCTTGTTTGGGTTGTTTTTTTTTTTTTCAATGCAACATTACAGCATTTTCTATCGACTTTACTTACCAGGTAACATTATCAACCCCAATATTTAAGTCAGTAATCTCATTTCCTGCTTCTGATCATTCTTACAGCTACTGACCCAGAGACTCTAAGACTCCTCTCCAAGAAAAATCCCACTCATTCTGGAAACTAGGATCTGAAGTCCAGATCAGTCCTTCCTTTAAGTTCACTGGAAACTTTGCCTGGGTGTAAAGTTGGAGTCCTTAGCTGAGTACAGTTTAAAGACACATAAGTGTCAGTTTGACAGAAGCATCTGCAGAGATCCAGCTTAACTTACAAGAGTCATTAGCTGTGTTTGCTAGGGCTCATCTGCACAAGGACACCTAGAGAAGGTCAAGTGGATGAATTAAATTTGTAAAGTCACCATTCATACATTGAGTACCTGCTAGGATTAAGCCACAGCCAGTTAAGGATGTTTCATTTCTGACTGAAAGCAGGCACACAGGGGTGTAATGTGCTGTAGCTTACTCATGTTGACTTTACACCTGTCATTGTTTCACTTCAGCTTTCCTATTTCTCTCTTGACAGTTTGTCCACGTATTCTTGACAAAATAGGGCCTTGTGGCTGAGGCAAAGGCTCAGAAATTGTCAGAGGATTTTGGCTTTCTTCCTTGAAACTCTTGCCATAGAAAAAATTAAATTCCTGCCTGAATAATGCAGATTTACCCTGTGTTTCAGGCAGGGGTATTCTTCTAAGCAGACCCCATGAAGCACAGCTAGAAACTGTCCCCACCGAATCAATGAAGTAAAACCTTGAGCACAGACCGCTTCTCTGTCTCACAAAACCCACATATAGGGAAGACCATGATCCTACCTGTTCAAATATATCACCACCATTACTCTTCCAGTCAGCCTTGTACTGGGTTAATGGTGGCTCAGCTTTTTAGTCATGTGCTCAGTGACCCTATATTGTCAGCATAATGCTGATTTTTAACTCTATTCTAACTCTTTATTCCCTGCATTGTTGTGAACTCTTGCCCAAAGGTAGTCCAGCAAGATTTTAGCTCAGTCAGTAAAATGCAGTCATGTTTTGCACTTGTAGAACTTCAAAAAATACCTACCTATTTGGGATGGGAAGGCTTAATTTGGTCAAATGAGTCTGCTTCTTAGCTCAAATCTTGTAATACAGGTTACAGCCCAAAGCACATTTTTATGACCACATTACAGTGTTAAAAAAGATCCCATGGCCTCTGGAAAATACAGTAGCTATGAAGAAGCTCTGTCACAATCTTAACTAAAGTAGTATAAATGCATAAATAGAAGGGACAAGGTGAAGGCCTTCAGGGCATTCCCCTAAAATAGTAACAGGTCTCTGACTAGATATTTAAAGTGAATTTTCCCCTATTAGGAGACCATATAGCCAAAACTAGTTCTCATTCCAGCCAGGCAACAAAAGGGCAGTAGCCCCTCACCAGATGATTGAAACTATAACACAGAAGAGAAGGCAATTTAGGGTTTTAATACAGGTGACAAGCATAAATCAATTTTTTTCCTAGAAAATGTTCTATAGACTTCTGTTCACATCTTTCCTTGGCAGTCTCTGGTGAGTTTTATTTCTCATGGTGTAGTGTACGGCACACATCATGCTTTCACTGAACACAACACAGCAGCCATGGGGCCGGTGGCGAGCCTGGGACAGACATCAGTGGTCAGTATAACCATATAACACTGTTGCATGCCTAAACACAGGCCACCAATCTTGCCCTGGTGACTGTAACAGGTAATTGCTGTGAATATGATTTAATAACCTGGACAATGCTACAAGCCCCTAATAATCATTAAAACACTCCACTATCCTATTAATTTTAATGCTCTGATCAGATTTTGATTAGGTAGATTGCTAAGCCTCCATTACCCAGTAGTGCTTAGGTCTGAGGAACTTCACCTGCAAACAGCCTGGGCGTCATCGGGAGCTGAGGTTGTGTCTTCAGGCTATAAATTAAGTGTTGCAGCAGCCTGAATCCGTTATTTAGCACTTCAGGAGCCATATGTCAATGTATATCAAAATAGCAATATATCAGCAACTGTCTGAGCGAAGGACACAAGATAAAAAGGAAAATGGGATCATTTTCTGAAAAAAAAAAAAAAAATTATTGGGCAACTATCGAGTTGCTGATGAGCAGCTTCAGAAGCCATTGTTTGTTAGCCAGCATTTGCTAAAATCAGCCCTGGTTGCCCTGTAGGCAAGGGGAAGGAGGCGAGGAGGTGATGGATCTGGGTGCAGCACAGAGACCCTTCAGCTCCAGCAGCTTGCGCTGGCCCCTGGTTTGGCCCTGTGCCATCTCATTGAGAGGTAATTAGTTCAGGGTCATTTAAAAAGTGCTCATTTGACCAAATGCAGCACATACCTCATCAAAATGAGGGGGATTTACATCAGCCTTGCCATTTGTATTGAGGTTGACTCTAGCTGTAATGGGAGGTATATATTTATAGCCGCCCCCAAAAAGGTTTGCTCTGTCATGTACTGGCTGATAAACAACAGAATGAGATTTTGATACCACATGAAAAGAAAAAAGAGGGAAAAGAGATGAGGAATGTCACTTGATGGACACTGATAGGTATTTATTCACCATGACCTAATTCACTGCTCGTTTCTGGAGCCCAGGGCAATGAATAACATATTAAGTGATATTAATGTGAAATATGGTTTCTGCTCCAACAGCAATCTTAGGAAATAAACTGCCATTATATGTAAAAAACATACACAACCCTTCCCTTTTTTTCTATAACCCTTTTCACAGTTGCAGACTATAGCAATATGGTTATTTACGTTAATTCTAGTTTTATTACCAACCCCAAAGCCCAGGACTTTTCCAGTTACCGTGCCAAGCAACCCTATTCCTCTAATTCCATTTCCTTCTGCTCTTGAGTACCCTTCAGCCCCTTTTAATGTATGAATGAAGTAGGAATGCTGTTCACATTTTTATGCCTATCAGCACTTTTAAATATATTAACCAAAGCTATTTATTCTCACTCTCTGTAGCAAAGCAGAAGCTTGGAAACATCTTTTTATTTTCTAAAATCCAGGAAACAGGAGTGCATGTTCACAGGTGTATTTGATATAATATTTTATATCTACATGTTCATTTCTTTCATGAGGAAAGCACTAAGCAGATGAAACTGGGAAGCACTACTAAGAAAAGAAAAAAAAAGCATGAAATATGATACCAAATTGCAGTAATAGTATTTATGGTTTTTTACTTACATTCCCATATTGTATAAATCAGGATAAGGCTGAGATTATAGTCTTTCTCCCCTTTAGTGAAAGAAGAAATGCAAATATTCTATATACTAAAATTCATTTCTGGGCTTTCTTGGAAATATATGTCATACAGGAGGTTTTTTTTATGATATGACTGACTTTTATCTTGTAGCTGAAAATAAAAACATCTTTACTAAACTAAGGGAAGGTGTGTGCATTAACAGAGGGAAACCTCCCAATCTCTACAAATAAACAAATAAACCCTAACACTTTAATGCTTGTTAAACAAGAAGGCAATGTTCACCACAATTTTGCTAAGTGCAAGATGTGTTTCTGAGGTGTACAAAGGTTGCAGAATATCAGCATTTTAAGTAAAATCTCACTATGTTTCTTAATTAATGTCTCTCTTTAAACAGTCTTTGTTAATCTGACCGGCTGAATTAAACCTCTTTTTATTCTGTATCAGCCACACTAAAGGGTGGTAAGCAGTACTCAGCTGGCTTCAGTGGAAGATTGTCTGAATTCATCTCACCTAATTGCAAGGTTTTAGGATAGGTGCCTACTTACCCAAAGGTCCCTGTATTCTCAGTGGAGAGAGATGAGCCTCTTCCCAGGGTGAATCAGGTCCTCTCTATCGCCTGCGCAGCCTATGCTGGGGTCCTGGTTCCTCATGGCACAGCTGGGCTATATCCCCATGGGTAGATGAGTAGAGACCTGGATGAATGAGTGTGGTCTCCCCCCAAGTCCTGGCTTTCTCTGGAGGAAATCTTGGATGCATGGGAAGGCAGAGAGCTACACCACAGTCACAGAGAGCTTGTGTGAATTGTGGGGTGCACCACAAAGGTGGTCTGTACTGCAGTGTAGATCCAGGCTGAAGATGAGGTGGTGGGATGCAGTTCATTTATATCAGTGTAAGGGTACCTAAGGCCTGTTTTAGCTCCAAATTAATGTCTGACGCTTACCAGCAGCTCCCTTTGCAAAGCATGTCCCTGCTCATCACCATAAAGTCCTCAGGACACAAGACTAGGAGCACCTTGCATAGACACCTGTGATGAGATGGGTCCCATCGCTGTTCAGGCAAGATGTAGTGCTGCTGGCATTTGCCCTTTGCACAGTGGCTTAATGAGTATAAAGGCAAACTTGAACATCACAGCAGGTATAAAAACACTAGATATGGCCATGATGGTGTTCCAGCCCAGGCTACAAAATCATGCTTAAAGTTATGGGATTTGGTAAAAAGTTTGATACAACATAAAAATGAGGAAACGTGAAAAGATTTACTTTTGAGGTTTGAAAAATAATCATGCTAAAAGCGAATCAGTTTAGAATAGCAATTTTTACAGAGAAAGAAAATACAAAGAACCTTTGCAAATAATTAAACACTGTAATTGTAGATTATCTTTACTTAATAAAGAGAAAGGTTAGGCACCTCCAGAGCTTTAGAAGACTATTCTGTCATTATGTCACAATTGATTGGAATTTAATTGTTCCACTTGAGGATATTTCCCCCTTCTCCACATGATTATATCCTTTTGGCTCACAAATCAAAACTAGTTATCAGTAAAAGTTACTAATTTCTCTAAAAGAGGGAGGTTTCTTTTGAGTTCTTGTGCTGAGACACACTGGTCTTGATTAATTTTCTTCTAGAATTTATAGAAGGTGGCTGGCTTAAGTCTCAAATATACCCAAGCTATGTATTTCTTACTGCAGGCAAAGGGTTTAATCCATTTCAGAGAGACAAAAAACCCTCTTAAATTTAAAAATTAAAAAATCCCTTCCTTGCTCAGGAAAGGTAACTTGGCTCTAGAATAGAAAGGTTTCAGAATAGCTAAAAGTCTGAAGTTGGGAATGAAGATAGATGTCCCTATGTAGGTCTAAAAATCTCAAACTTGATGTTCAGATTTGGAATCAACTACAATCCACATGCCACCATAGCCTCGGGCACTGACATTTATCATTCTTATTCCAGTGGTCACAAAGAGAGCAAGATATCAGCTGTATTGGATCCTGATTCAAATTTTCCTAACATGCATTATGAATTTTTGGAGGGTTTGAGTTGGAAGGGATAATTATACAGTAAAGTGGTAGTAAAGTAGTAAGTATGCAGAAGCAAGCAACAAATAGTAAAGATAGGAAAGTGTAGTAATATGGAGTGATACAGTGAAGGAGAAGATGTGGAAATAGCTTTCATTTTTTGTATCTTCCCAGTATAGCATATTTTTCTAACATATCACATTTTCTACATTTTTGCAATAACTTAATATGCATCATTTGGCTATAGGAATACAAAAGCTGAATGGAATTACCAGATTTGGTTTAGTTTCTCTGTGTGACATGACCAAAAGTGTCCCTGAGGTCCTCCAAGGTAGATTCAGAAGCCCTCACAATAATGAAAGTCTGTCTTCCCTCCAAAGACTTTAGAAGAACTGGAGGACTTTCTGCCACATTGTGCCAAGTGCAATAAGAATTACTCTACTACCACTGAGGCTGGACTTAGTAGCCTGAAGTACCAGATTACCAGCCAACTAAACTGACATTTGGATATGTAATATTATGGACTGACCCTGCTTGCTCTCCGCGTTGCTCAGGTGTCTAGCTCAGGTTTGGGAGCTGTTTAGATGGGTGAGCCTAGGACTGTATTTGAAATAACGAATCTTGGAGTGGAAATAGTCTTAGCCATGCAATTGTTTTCATCTAGCCATACAGCAGTATCCTGGCAAAATATATTTCAGCCTTAGAGAAAATTTAAGCTAAAAAAATTGAAGCTTCTCAAAGATAGTCAGATGTCTGGCTTGTAAATCAATGAAAGGTAGCTTTGAAAGTAGCTTCAAAATGCTAAAGCAGCAAAAGACAACTTCAGTATGAAGCTTTCTGAGAGACAGGATTCCAAAACACTTAAATACCAATAGCTTTTCCTGCATTACAGCATTTTTCGCTGAAGTCTGTGTATGTATGTGTGTGCGCATGTACTATGTATACTGTATATTTTTATTTACCTTGTCTTTAGAACGAGAATCATTACATGCCAGATTTCAATGGCAAATACAAGGCTTCTGCAATCACACAGAAACCAGCCACTTCTATGTTTGCTGGAGAATAGGGTTATCTTTGTTGTCATGTTCTTCATTTTCCCCCATTGCTATAAAGCTTTTTAGCATAATACAAACCTAGAAATGCTCCTGTGCTTGCCAACTGGTGGCCAGCCATCAGAGTCGATTTAAGCAGTTAGCAAAATCCCCCATCTGCTATCTGGACTTCCAATGTATGTCCTGCACATTAGCACAGCTGAAGCTCCAGCTGAGACCCTCACGGCATTTCCACCAGGTGAGCCAAAATACTAAGCCAGGAGGAGCTTTACTAAACTTGTCTCAGCTGGAAGCTGGTTTCTGCAATATATTTCAGTGTTATTAAATTAGCTTATTCCATTCATAGATTCAGATTCTATTTTAGAACAGTTTTACTCTTTTCCTCGGTTAACCTGTTTTTTATTATGAACTATTTTTATATGAATCTTGTTCTGCAGATTCCTTAGAAGGGGGAAAAATGGTGTCTGAGCTTAAGGGGTACTCAGTGCAATTCACTGATTTATCAAATAATTTGGCATCACACTTTTTTTTTCTTGGCCAAATTCCATGTTGCTCCCTGAAAGCTTTGTTAAAAGATCAATGCCCAGCGACCATAGCACCTGTACTCTTTATGCAACACATTGTGTGGTTAAAGATTTTTGAAGTATGTTTTGGTTTTTTTTTCTATAAATGATCTTATTATTGGCTCTGAAGTATTTTCCCTGGCTGAAGAGAGATGGTGATAATATCCATCATGAACATCTGAAATGTCTCTTTTGGTCACCAGACCATCTCCAGTCTCATCTCTTTCTTTTCAATGCAGTCTATAGCCAGATGCTTAAGTTACTTGTAGACCTAATTCCTCCCACCTGATTTTAGAAACATAAAAGTAGTTTCAAAGTGTAATTTAAAAGCATAGGTGATGGGAAGGGATAAACATCCTCATTTAAATTTGGACTTTCTTTGTTAGCTCCTGCCAGAAGCTTTTGAGCCCACTGCCAGTTTTGAGCTAAGTCAAGAGACTATTACTATGCCAGAGAGATCTGAATGTGATCTGATTGTGTAGAGGAAAGGACATTATTAAGCCAATCACCAAGGGAAAACAGGTAGAGTTCAGCCCTGATGGTTATATTTGGTCTGCGTAACAGCCAAAGGCTTCCAGCTGTCCCTGCACATGGCCAGTCATACCCCAGGGTAGGGCTCAGTGTGTTCCAGCCTCTGCCTGGCCAGCAAGGAAAGCACTTTCGCTAGAAAACATGGGAGATGTCAGCCTCTTCGGGCAGGAGCAAGGCAGGTAGATTTAGAGTTAAGGGTACTCTGAGCGGATGAATGCGGTATGGCTCAGAGCTGGACACACTGGGGGACTTGTTGAGGTCACAGGACAAAGCTGGGTATTGTACTGTATGGTTTATTCCACTTAAAAATAAGAAAACACTTTTTTTTTACTATGAAGGTGGTCAAACACTGACACAGGTTGCACAGAGAGGCTGTGGAATCTCCACTGGAAGTATCCAAACCCAAGTGGGCACGGCCCTGAGGAACCTGTTCTACTTGACCCTTCTTGGGCAGGGGGACTGAACTAGAGTCATCCAGAGGTCCTTTTAGTCTCTGCCTTTCTGTGACTTTGTGAAGCACAGGGGGCATGAGAGTGAGCACAATTTATTCACAGGGGATGACAGGAACTGGGGACATGCTGGAGAGTATCATTGAAGGGTATAAAGGGCATGGAAGGAAGCTGAGGAAATGTGGGAGGGTGCTGCAGGGGTTTGTTAGGGTACTGTGGGGCAGTAAGGGATGTGGAAGAACAATAAGAGTACCAGGGGGATTGCAATGTGGATGGAACTTGAAATGCTGCAGAGGGGACATGACATCTAGATGGTGGTGGTGGGATTTGTAAGAACCTGGAGAGTTGGGTTTATTACCAGAGAAGATAAGGAATATAGAGGATCCTTAGGAAATCTGGCTTGATTAGTTCCACGGCTCCTAAGAGGCTTGCTATGCTTCATCATGTTTTCAGTTCTCTTATGCAAAATCTTGGCTGCTAGTCTGAGGGGAGGGGGTTGTTGTTGTTGGGGTTTTTTTCCTTAATTTTTGCTTTAATGTCATGCATCTCGATGAGACCATTTTTCACTTTCTTGAGTTAATTGTAGGCAAGAGGTGGAACCTGCTTACCATTTGTTACTTTATTATGTATTCTTTCTTTCTGTATGCTACTCTTTGATATAAATTACTTTGTTGGGCTCTTTTATTGTGGTTACAGGGTGCTAATGCACTTCTAGCATGCCATAGGAGTAATTCATATCAGAAGAGTTTAGCTTTGATCATGCTTTTCCTGTTATCCTTGTTGATTACCACTATTTGCATATTACTTGATTCCCTAGGTTTGTGATCTGTCATTTGGTCTGGTTCCATCCTCTCACGTCTCTCCAGGTTCCTTGTTTGCTTTGCTTTTCTGCTTTGCTCTGCTTTGGTTTAAGAGATGTTTTGAAACTAGTTAATTTCAAAGGCAAAGGTTTGTTTTACACCTCTGCTTTTTTAACTTTTGGCAGTTTTAATTTATTTCATTACAAATGAGACTTTGATATTCACCAGAGATCATATGATGAATTGTTTACTGTTAAAAGCCTGGTTGGAATAAGAAGTATAATGAAATGCCAGTGCTTCAAAGAATCATTCCTGAGAAAATCGGGAAAGCAGGTACTTCAGCATCAAAGTTTGGGCAGGGCCAAGCGCGCTCCCACATGCATTTTCTGGACAGGTGTCATGCTTCTGTCTACATGAAAGTTTGCAGCCAGCTTTCAGAACTTGTACAGTGAGAGTGGCCTAGTTTTTATGGTGTTTGGAACTGTGAAGGTAATTTCAAATACCTGCCTGTATTTCCTCTGTAACGACATTCGCTATTCTGTTCTGTAATTTCTGTGATGCTCCTCATGTTGTTAACTGACTATGAACCTGCACATGGGGTAAATGAGGTGCTGATACATGGGAAGTAAAGAAATAACCAAATATGAACTAAGTAGTGGTGCAAGTCTTTTCTCTGTGGTTGCTGTCTTCCTCTAGTCTAATTCCTATTGCTGAGTGGCTTCACTCCTTTGGCTGTCAACAATTCTCAAATGTACTTCTCACTCTGCTGCATCTGCATTCTCTCAGGCTCATTTCTCCTCTTTGATGTTCCACCTTGGGTTGGCTGCCATCATAACTCCCATATCAAACTCAGTATCTCCAGAACTGAATTTTCAAGACTGCCACTGAAGCTGCCTCTGATTCCTCACATCCATTACTGTCAGTGAAATTACTTTCTCCTCTCTGGGAGATGACTTACTTTGCCTTTTTGGCATCTATTTTTCCAGATTAACCAAAATGTCATTGTCATGACTTCTGGTTGCCTTACCTCTGGATCTGTTCCTTGGAATCCAAAAGTATACTGAATTGAAAAATCCTTGCTTTCAAGTCCCTGCATAAAGTTTCCACTTTCATAGTTGCCTGTAAACAATTTCACTATCCCTTTCCTCCTTCCCTTTTCTATAATTTATTTTCTTTCCTTATGCTCAGCTATGGCCATGACTGTTCAGTGGGGTGAAGCATAAGGTGGGCATAAGCACAGCACCAACCATGATCTTCAGCCTTTTTCTTTGCCTTGTGAATTAGTATTTCAGCTGCTGCTCCAATTCAAATCATCCGTGGAGTGATTGGGATGAGTTAGTTAGATCCAGTCTGATTGAGAAGTCCACAAGTTCTCAGGGTCTGCCCTTCCAGAAATTCATAGGCTGGGGTCCATATGTGCCATTATAGATTCATATATAACCTGTGCAGGTGGTGAGCAAATAAGGGTCATGTCACAAGTCCCTCTCCTTATTTTGCTCCACAATTCTTTTTTTTTTTTTTAATGATCTTTACAAAATTGTTTTTTCAGACCTACACATTCATCATACTCAGGTTGTTCCTAAGCGTTTACATCCTGAGAGGTAAATGCTATAAGTATGTATTCTGCATTACCTGAAGATGCATTAAAACTACCAGTTTGCTTAAACTAAACCAGTCTGCAACGTGGGTTGTTCCTCCCCTTCCAGGGCATCCTCCAATGTTCTGTGAGTCCTGTAGATCTGCAAGGTTTTCCCAGGTCATCAGCATGGTGGTGCCTATCATTTCTATATGTGGCTGATCAAGAGATTTTACACAATGGTCCCATGTTATTAAATACCTTAAATAGGTCTTTACCAGGGCCAGGCCACAAATCCTACCTCCTTCTGTATATCATTGATGGAGATAATGAGGGCACTGTATCAGTTTTAATTTGCCAGACATGCTTTGTGCATGCACACGCTCTCCCCCTTTTTGTGACTGGTCACCATTAGAAATGCGAGGTTGTATAGGATGGCTGAACTTACACATAGCTTTCTAGCTCCTTTATGGCTTTATTAAAAAGAGAGAGAGAATACTCAGTGAATTCCACAAAACTAGGGATGGGGAAAACTTAGATATCTATGGTTACATACACATATGCATATAGCATATGTATAGAATGTGTATATGTAGCATATAGGTATAATATATATTTATATGCATGTACATACACACACAAACACACAGGCGAAAAATATACACAGGAGTCTTCAAATAACCCTGTATTATAGATGCAAAGTGCCACTTTGAGGCACAAAACACCAGTTTACGTATTTATGCTTCTAAAGTACTCACATGAAATAAAACATGGAGACAAATCCTACTATTAGAGTGTTTCACTTGGCTTTTGTTATTTCTGTAATTTTGGAAGCTTTCTCCTGAGCCAGCGGGATTTCATTTCTTAATGATACAATAATATCTTTCCTCGAGCATGAAGTACTCTGTGTTCATTTTTTGCAGCTTTATTTCTGCTGGAATCAGGTAGAATAAGGAATAGGGTGCTTTTCTCTTTAGAAAATGTTCAAAATGCACACAGTGAAGCTTAGCCTTTTTGGAAGCAATGAGAAATCCTTCCAGTAATCTGTGGAGGCATTATCTTTCCTGGTGTGGCAGGTTAACGTTTTTGTTGGGAAAAAAGATAGTATTTTTCTGGAGCCAGAGACTTGGCCTGAGAGTGTAATCTCAGTATCAAGCCAAGCTGAACAAGTGATTTACATCTTTTGACTCAATTATGTTACTAACACCTGAATAAAACATGCTTAATTATTTCTGAAATGGAAGGCCTCCCTGCACATTTTTTACTATATTTGGATGACTCCTACATATCATTAAATTATTTTAAAAATCCAGGTAGGATATTTTTACATGTTAGAGTTTATAAAGGTAATTACTTATTATAATTGAGATTTCATAAAATTGAAACAAAATTATCAAAATACATTACTTGTTTGTAAGAAATGTTTACTAGTAACATGAACTGAGAATTTTCCATGTGCAATGAATATAATTCCTTTCCAGAGCAGTTTTACAACATAAATTGGAAGTTACAAATATCAAACCTGCTAACATGAGCACCTATCATTTCAATGAGTATTAAATGTACAGATTTCTTTGAGAAACTGGAGTCTCTATCTTCTCTTTTGGAGAACAAAGTTTTAACAAGTAGGTCCCTGGGGCCAGGGTAAAATTTTGGAGCAATCATGAGAAAATGGGAATGAAAGAAAAATGGGGAGGGAGAGGAAAGAGAGAGAAAAGGGAATTGGTGTTGGAGAGGGGACAGATTAAAGAGAAACTGTTGAGCAGGGACTTCAATTTGCAATGCAAAGTCTGTATTTCCAGTAAAAATTTATTAGACTTATTCCCATATTGAACGAGATTGAAATACTGTGTTTTCTGGTCCTGAGTGTTTCCCATAATGTGGTATTGTGCAACTGAAACTTCCACGATCTCCATGCTTATCATCCCAGTTTTTTTGTCAAAACTGCAGCAACAGCACTTTGCAAGATTGGGTCATAAGATGTGAAAATTGTTGCTTCATTTCAGCAATTTTACTGCTTTCTTATATAATCTAATAGTGTGTTAGAGTCATAGCATTCCCTGTTGAGTAAGCACAGAAGTTTGCCATTTGCCTACTTTCTGTATTTTTCTGTACCTGGCAAGCAAGCAAAATCCATGAATTTTACTAGTTCTTAATAAACACTCAGCAGTGATATGAAGCAGCAGGGGAGATGCAAAAGGAATAATAATTCTATTAAATGAAAAAGAGTAGGATTAAACCAGTTCATTTATGTTCAGGAAGGAGAAGAAATATGCTTACATATGATAAAAATAAAGTGATGAAATTTCTAATATTTATAGAACATTTTCTCCAAAGTCATTTCTATGTGAATAACAAATTGCCTTTAATCTTCCCATCTGAGGCAGATTTACCTTCAAGTCTGCACTCTCACCCCATTTCTTTGTGGGATCTCCTCCCATTTTCTGCAGGGGGGGAGAAGGCAGAGAGCTAGGGGCTCTCCCACCCTTATGCCTGGAAAAGCATCAATACAAATTACTTACTCCCCAGTCTAGTTCATTATATTTCTGGAGCTCCAGTAGGGAAACATTTCCTACAAAATACTCGCTTTAGGGGAATGTCGCATGCTGCCAGCATGACCCTGGACAGTCCTACAGGCCACACAGCAAATGCTGCTCTCGGGCTATTGCTCACCTGAGGAGCACTGCATGGCTGCTCCGAAGAACCCCTAGATGCAGTGAAAAGGTTCACATTCCACCTGCTGTTTAACTATAAAGAATAATAACCCACTTCCTGTCAAGCAGAACCAGTCACCAATTGTTTCAATACCAGCATCGCTGTTGTTGGGTCATTTTTGGGCAGCCAGAAGCGTTTAGTTTACTGGAAAGTGGTCCAGCCCACAGTCAGTTTTAGGTCTAGTGGAGCACTGCAGCAAACCTCTAAGAGGTGGGATATTCTGGATCCACAGCTCAAATCATAGTCATTCACTTCTCATGCCACTACTTCAGATGCTGATGGTAGGATAGGACCTAACCCCCTCTGTAGCCAGCATAGAAATTTGTCATTTTGTACTGTTTCCCTTCCGGATGTTCTTCTGCTGTTCCATGCATTAACATGTAGTCATTTCAGTAGGAAAAGGGCTGCCTATAGGTTTTGGTGAAAAAGCATTTCAGTGCTGACAGGAAGGCAAACGCTCAGGAGGAGCCACTTTGTGCCCTGGCACCAGCTGTCCTGTCCCAACTGCTCCTCTGATGCCAAGCCCATTCATGCCTCTTCAGTACAGTGCCCCATTGAAATCAACCTCCTTCTCCATCCCACCAACTTCCCTTTGTTATGTCTTTTCTGTGATAACAGCCCAGGCACATGCAAAACCTGATCTTGCTGGGTCTTGTCTGGCATGTTCAGAAACTGCTTAATCCCTGTTTTCACACTTTTTATTGTATTTGTGTATTGGATTGTTGACACCACCAAAAGTATGAAGCAATTGCTATCACAGGTCTCCAGTTAAGCCCATGGAATGTTAACCTGATGATCAGAGTTGTTATTTTCTCACCAATGCACACACAAAGCTGGGATGGGTTGGAGACAAAGCTTTGTAGGGGACTAGGTATTACCACAGGGAGGAAGGCAAAAAGGAGAGGGAAGAGTTGGAGAGAGGAATGGAGGAAGAGAGGAAGAGAAGTTAACAGAGTTGCATTTGGGCTTGGTGCAGCTTATAGGTCAGTTGGGAGGCTGTAGGGTGTCACAGCTGCCCCTTCCATTGCACAACACATCTGGGGGGTGGTGACAGAGCACCTCTCCCCTCAGGTAAACCTGGTCCATAGAGTTACAAGGAGGTCACTTTCCAGCCTCTTTCTTTGCAAAAATTCTTCAGTGACACAAAGAAAATCTGGCATGCCCCAGAGGACCATGTTTTATGGGATTACGTCATAGTTTATAAAATAAAAATTATGTTTGGTTCCAGGAAATCATACCGATGCTCTGGTGTAGCATCTGATTCTAAACACAGGACCATCCTCCACAGCTGATGACCCAAGCAAAACTGCACCATCCTCACAGGGGAGCTGTCGATACGCCCAGCTAAAGCACATGGAAATGGAATCCACTGCAAATTAAGGTAATAAGTTAAATTAGTCTTTTGGCATCAGGGTAATGCAGTCCTGAGCAGCGAGACTGCTGACATACCCCCATGCTCTTGCAGCTACTATGTACTCAGCTCACCTCTGCTTTCTGTATCCTAATGCCTCACTTCAGCTTCCTTAGTGTTACATCACTGTTGGTCTCTTCAAGGAACAAAAGGATGAGAATTACTTATTCCTCTGTTAAATTACCCTAAGACAGGAAGAGAAATAACTACTGAAACCAGAAAATTGTCTATTCAATATGCAGTTGTGTTCAGAAGCTATTGCTGGTTATGTTTAGATTGTAGTTTGTGAGTCTCCTCTAATTTCTCTTTTCTAATTGCTTCATCCTCTGTCATCAGTCTCTCATTGCTCATCATTTGCACATGCCCATGATGCATTCCCCCATTCTGCAGATAGTTCGCTAAATTGAGGGGTATGGGTACAGCACCCTACCAGGCTCTTCCAGTGCTAACACCGGAAGTTGCCAGGGCTGAGCTCCTGGGAGGCTGTGCAGCTACCTGCCTGCTCTGGCTTCAAGTGGGCAGGAGTTACATCAAACAGGCAGGAGATTCCCCTGGACTGTGCTTGCCAGCTGTCGAAATTCCTTCCAGCTGGGCTGCGCTGCTAACCTATGGCACTGAACAAGGCATGGGAATAGATGAGGGTGACCCGTGGCAAGGGCAATTCACTCTTTCATTCAGAGACAGGGAATACAGAACAAAGGACGCTGCGTATTTATACTCCTGGAATATATACTTTGTCAAAATCATGTTCTTTTTAATACCTGATGAGGCTCCCTTGCCAGCCTGAGGCACTAGTAGTTTTTATGGTCAATCAGACCCCTGGTGTCAGGGTAACTTCTCCTTTCTGGCAGCCCCACAATTCCACTTAAATGTGAGGTAGAAAAAACAGTCTGATTTGATGTCAGTTATTTTATACAGGGTATCCCTGATACCTTCTGGAAAAAATCATGAAATACTGAGTGTGTGTGTGTTGTGTTACAATTTTAGAGATTATTTAAACATCCTATGGAGATGCTTCACAGAAAAACCTGTTTCAGTAACTAAGTAAATAATGTAACAGGAACAGATACAAATTTGTGTGGGACTGTGAGGATGAGAGAGTTGGAAAAGAGGGTAAAGAAATGCAAAACCACTCAGGTCCAATCATCTGCAGTCAAACAAAAGCATAATTTTTAGATTCACATTTAGTAATTTCAATCAGCTGACCTTTAATTCTCACTTTGAATCTATAAAATAATGTGAAATCCATATTTCACGTAAGCATGCATCCATGTGCCATAGTCAACTGGGTAAGCTAGAGACCAAGAGGATGTGGCAAGGGATAGTCTGTTAAATAAAGCTATGGTATGAAGGACATTCCCTTTAATACAAATATTTCACCTCTTGATATTTACTGTGCAGGTTGTGAAACCCTTCCCTTTGTGCATGGACTTTTTTTTTTTTTTGCTGTTCGCGCTTTCATTTTTCTGTGTGCCCCTATTAAAATTCACATCACACCATAGTTCGGTTCTATTGAAAAAAAAAAAATTCCCAAGATATACTTTACCTGATACATTTCTCGGAGCAGTTTTGGTATCACTTATCTCACCTCCATTGATATTGTCAAAGTTTTATACCAAGCCTTCACACTATTCTGCTTTTGTATAATCTTTATAGTAATAAGGCTAATTCAATAATATTCACACTGTCAAGTGAAGAAGCCCATAAGGTAAAACTCAATTACCTTTTCTATTCCTTTTCTCAGTTGCTCTTCTGCTGTGCTTAGTCTTTTATCTTTTTCACTGTAAACAGGTAGCTTATTTAAATTTAATAGACACCACTGCCTTCCTTGTTTCCTTTTTTTCCCTTGAACCTTGCAGGCACTCTCATGAGATGTTCATTCACCTTTGCGTGATACCATAGTAATAGTAATACAGGAAAAAGAAAGTAATGATTGCATGCAAGCTACAGTAAAGGCCTAATGAACACTATGTTTATGAAGAATGTTGCTTGGATTCCTAACTGCACTTCGGTAAATTATACAAATTAAATATTCATTACTTTGTACTTCATTAGTTCACATTTGGAACACTTTTTCTTCATTATAATAGCCTGGGGTAAAGGTTTTTTTAATATGCTTTATTCTGTTATTTTTCAGAAACTCTTTAGTTACAATGTTAGAGCAAAGTTGTATTTATTCCACAACAGCCCAGAACGTCCATATATTCCAGAGACCAAGTATTTTCTCCCACAAGAATATTGTGCAGGTTCACTAATTGTTCAGAGTTCTTATTTCAATAACCAAAGTAACTAAATATTTAAACTGATTTTCACAGTAGGTTTGCTTACTGATCATATCCCAACTCAGTATGAATTGCAGTTTCATTAGCATGAGCAATATCTGACGAATGGTAAAACACGAAGTGTGTGTTCTGCACAGTTGTCTTGCATTGCTTGCTGTTGGAGTTGGTTGTGATACCTCCGAGTGGCTTTATTTGGTGCAGGAGGCAGATGCTGCTCACCATCCTTGAGAAGGTGGAAGAGGAGTTACAAGGGTGGTGATGGCCAGGGGTCCAGTGGCCCTGGTCCCAAGAAGGGAAGGTGGCCATGGGACTGCCTCTGCCCCAGAAGACCCTGGCCAGCACACAAGAGTTCTTGCTGCTTCTTGAAACAGTAGAAGGATGTTAACTGAACAAAATCCCTTGAAAGGTTTAGTGACCCTGATTTACTTTCCTCACATGTTCCTTCATCCTCAGACACAGTATCTAGGGACACAGTCCATCTCCAGACAGATGCCAAAAGTCTCCTCACAAGCTGTGCAACACTTAAAAGCAGAAAAGCCGTTTCTGATAGAATATGGGCAATAAACCGTGTCAAACTTTGCTATTCAGACTTGAAACTAGGGAAGCTGGCAATTTCAGTTGAATTTCAGTCACACTGTGGGGAGGGGGGTTCATTAAAACATAATCTCAGTGTGTTGGGATTTAGCTTGTTGCTTTTCAGTGAGGACACGGTGGATAGGTGTAAAGGAGAGATCCCTGATCTGGTGATTAGTAAATACACAAAGAAAAAATAATTTGCTCTGTAAATCAGCTGTGGTATTGGTCCTTGCAAGAAGAAATAGTCTTTTAATTATCTTTCTAAGTAGCCCTGAGCAGTAGGACACGTTTATACGGATGATGGGATATCAGGGATGTGCTGGCCTATCCATACTATCAGTAAGGCTGGGGACTGCTGAGCAGCACAGGTTGGATGCTTGAAACCCTATTAATTGGGATCTATTAGGTATAAAGCAGAGCTGGTGGTGGTCTGGGGTGATCTTTATGAGTCCAGAGTTGAAAGCCATGCAATTTCTCTGAGGTTACACAAGGAATCCATGGAAGAACCATGAAGAATCAGTGTCCTGTGACTTTTTGTCCTCTGCATCAATAACACAACTTTTTGTCCACCCTTCTGATAAAACACTACGTAGAAATAAAATGTGATGGTTTTAGTCACTGCTAAGATGCAGTAAAACACCTGTGTCTAAATGAAGTCGTGACTACTTTAGGTCCTAATCCTGCCCCAACCATTGGGTACTGTGCACATTTTGGCAAGCCAGCTATTCTTGTGCCTCTGGCACTGCAAATGGAAAACTGAGGAGAAAATAGGACTTTGCTGAAAAGAAGCAGGTGCATCTGAACTGAGTTAATAAATCAGAAACAGGGAAACATTAAATCTGAACAGTGTCCAGCTCTCTGTGTGTCTGCATTTTGCTGCATACTAATTCTCTCTTTCGTGGAAGCCACATCAAAAGCAGATCAAGTTCTACCTCAGAGACTGTATGAAAATCAAATCACATGTGGATATTGTTTTATTTGCTGAGAGCAGAAATCTCCAGACCATATTTAGCGATTCAAGGGGATGTGACAGATGAAGTGCAAATCAAGGTAAGAAACTGTGTTACCAGTCACTGTTTCTTACACGGGTAGTTGTATTAGAAGCAATAAAAAAGCACCACTTTAAAAGTTTAAGGCAATAGCCAAATATGGATCAGAAGAGCTACATGCATGACCCTTCATGTTTTATTAAGCAGATATATCATAGAATCACAGAATGGTTTGGGTTGGAAGGGACCTTAAAGACCCCCTAGTCCCACCCCCCCTGCCATGGGCAGGAACACCTTCCACTAGACCAGGTTGCTCAAAGCCTCATCCAGCCGGGCCTTGAACATTTCCAGGGATGGGGCATCCACAGCTTCTCTGGGCAACCTGTTCCAGTGCTTCACCCCCCTCTCCGTGAAGAATTTCTTCCTGATATCTAAGCTAAACCTCCCTGTTTTCAATTTAAACCCGTTACCCCTTGTCCTGTCACTACAGGCCCTTGTAAAAAGTCCCCCCACCAGCTTCCTTGTAGCCCCTTCAGTTACTGGAAGGCTGCAATAAGGTCTCCCCGGAGCCTTCTCTTCTCCAGGCTGAACAAACCCAATTCTTGCAGCCTTTCATCATAGGAGAGGTGCTCCACCAGCCCTCTGATCATCTTCATGGCCCTCCTCTGGACTAATGGGCCACCAGACCGTTATTTCCAGTTTAGCTGCCCAGATTGCCTTGTTAGGACCCACCCCACGAGATCCATGTAGTCCAAAGTTTCTTTAGCTTCTTGCAAAATGCTTCTTTTAAAAGATGTGATACCACATCATTACTATCCTTTCACATTGAACACACACATGCAGATCTGTAGCCTGGGCAGAGCTCCCTCACCGTCCAGGAAATTCAATTCTTCATCCTTTGTGTCCTATGCATTAATGGACGGTAGCACTGTTCTGTTCCTGGTTGTCTCTCCCTAGACCTTTTGCCCTCAAGACCAATGCCTAGCATTTCATTCATGGAGTAACTTCACGGCAACTCTCTTCAAAATATGTCCATGCTGGTCCCCAGTTAAGTGTTATGCATCAGTCTGCATTCACACATGTCTGTGTGTGCTTTTTGGGTGAGGACTCTGGCATACATTATCCTCTGATCTGTGTCCATGTTTGCTTCCCAACCACCGTACGTAGCTTGTTGTGATTTGAGGCTGTAGGCTAATTTCCAGGCATGCAGTGCAATAACTAAGGGGTTCTGGTGTCTTTGGTAGAGTGAACAAGGTAGACCGTATGGACATACTCCAGGTTCACAGTTCTTCAGGCAGATATGACAAAAACAACATATGCACAGACACACATCTACACACAGGTTCAAAAGCTTCCAAAAATGTACTTCTTCTCAACTTAGCTCTTCTCACAGTGACTGAAGAGCGCTACTTCTTTCTTGCTTCTGCCCAAGGTCTCCCAGTTAAAATCTCTATTCTAATGAGTCCAGAAGTCTCCTGGCCATATTCCCTTGAGGTTTTTTGGGGTGTACATCCACCTGATGTGAGCATATAGCTCACTTTACCTCCACTGGTGCCACAGGACTCATCAACGTCATGGTATGTTGAACACAAACAGATTTGCCAAAAAAAGCAGTGGCTAGTTCTGAACTTTCTATGAAAAATGTGACAAAACACCACCTAGGAAGATGGTTTAATTAAAGAAAATAAGAGGGTTGTATGTTTAATGCAAGAAACACATAGAAACTACGCTTCTAAGTATGGTGTGCAAATTAGCAGGGTCCCAAGGTGTAAATAAGAACATCTGATGACACAAACATTAACACACAAAATTAATATCTTCTGCAAGGCACTTACACAGCTTGAGGCAACACTCAGGATGGTTAACAAACCCCCATGTGTGTATTATCCAACAAGAAGACCTGTGTCATCAAATATTTTTATTATTAGCTGAGATTGCCTACACTCTTGAATGCAGCTTTAATTGAGAGTTCCAGTTATGATTCCTATTGCAAGCTCTCCAAATGAAACCAAAGCCTAAAACAAAGAAGCATTTTTGACAGAGTAAATCATACAACTGACAGATATAATATGACAGTTATAGCTCATCCCAGCCGTGCACAACAATATGAAATCTGTACTTATTTCACTATGCTGTTAACATGTTGGAAAAAGATGGGCCCTAGCATAGACCTTATACTTCATCATGAGCATTCAGGGGAGATGAGAATAATTTGTCAGTAGCAGGCATAATGCTACAAAGATCGCACAGCAGCATGAGCTCATTGGGTTCCACTGTGTTTGTTATTAAATTTCCTTGCATTGCTAATCATCAAATAAATAAAGAACATAGAATCATAGAATCAATAGTTTGGTTGGAAGGGACCTTAAAGCCCCCCTAGTTCCAACCCCCCTGCCATGGGCAGGGACACCCTCCACTAGACCAGGTTGCTCAAAGCCTCATCCAGCCTGGCCTTGAACATTTCCAGGGATGGGGCATCCACAGCTTCTCTGGGCAACCTGTTCCAGTGCTTCACCACCCTCTCTGGGAAGAATTTCTTCCTTACGTCTAATCTAAATCTACTTTCAATTTAAACCTGTTACCCCTTGCCCTTTCACTACAGGCCCTTGTAAAAAGTCCCCTCCCAGCTTCCTTGTAGGCCCCTTCAGGTACTGGAAGGCTGCTATAAGCTCTCCCTGGAGCCTTCCCTTCTCCAGGCTGAACAAACCCAACTCTCTCAGCCTGTCCCCATGGCAGAGGGGCTCCAGCTCTCTGAGCATCTTTGTGGCCTCCTCTGGACTCGCTCCAACTGGTCAATATCATTCTGATGTGAAGGGCCACAGAGCTGTACACAGCACTCCAGGTGGGGTCTCACCAGAGCAGAGAACAGGGGCAGAATCACCTTCCTCGACCACACTTCTCCTGAACA